>NC_056745.1:1141016557-1141161557 GCF_019279795.1 Protopterus annectens
CTGTAGCTTCTTAAAGCATTCTACTTTGGAGGACAAAACACGTAAACTATTCACCAAGTCTCTCTTTTCCTTTTCATTTATAGACACTTTCATGTTAATAGCTTCAGTCTAATGAAAGTAATGGCTGTTTACTAACCATTAGGAAATTATGCAGCCTCTCAGGTATGACCATATTATCCATAGCAGTTACCACAGCAAAACTAGCATCATTCTGATTTCCCAATACAGGTCTGGGCTGTGAATCCATGTGGCTGGTTCAAAGACGTGTTCCAGGCAAAGGAAAAATATCAAATACAAATAAAAGGACTAGATGTCTGAATAGCAATGTGCTCCACAGAATCAGTCTCAGTACAGCAAAGCAGACAATAAGGAGCCCTCCGTCTATTAAAATATATTTAATAGCGTATAAGCAAGTAGTATTTTAAATAGCGTCTATTTATTGTATTGTGGTGTTTTATATAAGTATTTATTGCATAGTGCACTTTAATTTAGCTTATAATATGATTTAAATGTATTAATTGATAGTCTGGTAATGTATATAAATTATGTCTGTTATAGAGAGTTTTTATGCATTGAGAAAGAGCCTTGCTCAAAAGCTTTGCTGTTGTGTCTTGCTGCTTATTCATTATTAAATATATTTTAATAGACAGAGTGCTCCTTGTTGTTTGCTTTGCTATAAAAACCATCACTGTCACATTCACATCATTTAAAATAATTCATGTTCTTTTCTTTAAAATGCTATTTACAAAAATAAAAGATTAACTTGCTCAATGTTTTTGTCTGTAATATTATATGACAAGGCTTTTTGTTTCACCACATTATCTCAGTCTGTGTATCTCATTCTATTTCTTAATTAGAACAATATACTGTACATAATACCTGCCTAAGTCTACTCTCCATCTGTAACATATGGTTCTACACTACACAGTTCTACATATATGTTACTTAAGACTTTAGGTCTAGTCATTCTGTTTATGAGGTTGGTATTTGTGTACCCAGGGAAGAATTGAAAATGCCTTGAATGTCCCTTTCTGAATTTGTTATAAAGTTGTTTTAGCAGGTTCTTGTTTTCCTATTTCAAAATTCATTTATAACAGGTCTATATCACATAGTCAAAGTCCCATATCTCCGAAAACCTAATGGTCGAACCATTATGTTTGAGGTTACAAAACTTTGACTATGGAAAAAAAAAACAATGGACAACAAAATTAATTGTTGTAAGCAGGGAGGCAAGCCCCCCACACCCCCTGCTACTTAAATATACCAAATCCGAGATCACACCACATGGAACAAAATGGAAACCTCTGCTTATGGAGATTTCCATTCAAACGCTCAAACTTCTACAAATTTAAATTGATGGTCTCGACCATATGTGGTTCGAACTTGTAAAAGTTCAACTACGTGATAGGAACCCATTTATAACCCACCCAAGAAATTCAAGGCAAATGTTCTGGGCCAAAACGCAATTAAAACAATAAGGTATTAAATTACAAATCAAAATATTACAAACAACCCAGTTCCTAATCTTAATGTTTGAACTTTTACTATGAACTTAGTCCTGGGTCTACTACTGGTAAACTGTACCATTTTTTTTTTTTTGTCTAACATATAGATCATTGAATCATACAGTTATCAAAAATGAACTTAGAATGATGTTATTTTAAATATAAGTTTTCACATTACTAGGCATTTTCAAGCATGTTGTTTATCATCTTCCGTCTTCATTCCACTTATTAAACACTGCTTCAGAAATGGGCTGAGACCTTGATCAATATAGAAACTGGATTATTCCACCATTAAACAAAACTAAACACACTCCAAATTATTTCATTTTGATATAGAAATCACAGATGACTTTACCTCTACCTACCTTTAGTCTTAAAATTTTATTTCATTATAAACATTTTTTTTCTGTAGCTGTTTTACTTACCATTGACAAATACCTATGCCCAATTGGTGTAATTAGTCAATACAACCAAATCACCTAAAGCCATGTTAGCCTTGCCACTGTGAACAGTCTTTCAATGTTCTTCTATCTTGAGGATACTGTGCACCACATTAGATGCTTAGTGGTTGTGCTATACAATTCTTTCCCCTATAGGGCAATATGTAGAGTCTGTAATATTGTTCACAGCTCCGCATGTTTTTCAGAGGTGGGAAGAACCCATAGAGACACCAGTAGGACATGCATTCCCTGGAAATCAGAAATGAATATTGTACTTTTTCCATAGAGGAAAAGCCCTGAACCATTAGGACAACTGGTCTCCTACAGGAGATATTACCATATGTTGATATTATAAAATATATTGCTGCTTTTGGAATAACAAGTTTAATTGTATGTTTTATGGCACACATTCTAATGACTTCACAAAAAGACATCAGTGCAAATGTACATAAAACTGGCATTCTTTCATTGCTAAATGAATTGTTTTTAACATTTGTTTTATAAATAGGTAATATTTTATTTTCTGAAGACTAGATCACAATTCTTTAGAATTAGAATTTTGATTGCTTAAAGGCTTTATAGGCTACATTTTCCAAACTCTTAATTCTATAAAATTGTTTATTTCTGATAATGCTTGTTTTAAATCTTGTGTTCTAGAACTCAACACAGATTTGAACATTTTGAAAAATATGTAATCTCTCATATTTGGAACAAGGTTTTACATTTGTTTAATTAAAAGCCATTTTACGAGTAAAGAACTGAATTATCTCCTTGAGAACAAAGTGTACTTTATAACGTGTTTATGTCTAGATCAATGTACATTAGCTCTTTCTTTGATGGTCTTTCACTGTGTTTTATTGCTTCCTGTTATATATAACAGTGTATTACTCATCTACTAAATTAACTTACAGATATTTTTTCTTCACAAACCTTATGTATGTGTAAAAATCTAACAGCATTTTTCCTGCTTTCATTTTACAGCACCTTCTTCTTTGTCAAAAGTGACTTCAACTCAGACAACAACGTCAATGGGTAAAATAGGACGACTAACATATCTCATAGCTGTAGCAAAATGTCTTATTATAAAGTTTAACTGTTCCAGACTTTCATAACAGTTAGTAGTAGACAGAAGCATCCACGTATATGCAAAAATAACTACAAGTATCATTTTCCTGTTTGCTTTGTCAATTTGAAGCCAGTGAATGATTTTCTATGAAGGCTTGGTAAACTATTAAGCAAAATCAAAACAGGAATAACTGCACAATTACAGAGAGAGATCTTAAAATGGCCCCAGAATTATCTGCATAACTAATACTTCAAATACCCTAACAATGATTTATTTTCCCTTAACAAAATTCAGATTTTTGCATGACGTCCCTAGCACTCAGTGGTCTGCCAGGAGGAAATATTATCATTTAAACTTCTCCAGTAAAGTCCCTGATATTGTAGTGTCTGGGTATTTTCACGTACTTATGTAGTATAAGCTATGTAACTGGGGTTTGTCATTCTTAACTTAGTGACATCCAAAGCCAGTGCTAACCTCACCTTATATTTATATCTATGTGTGTATATGTATATATATATATATATATATATATATATATATATATATATATATATATATAAATATATATATATATATATATATATATATATATATATATATATATATATACATATGTCCTCCCTTAGTCCAAAGGAAGAATCCATAATGTTTCTTATGTGTTAAGTCCATGCCACCAGCAACATAAAATTGGAAGACTCCTCCTTTACTACATGGCAGATAGGCAACAATTTTGTTTGCTTTTGTTTGATGGCCTTTCTGAGATTATCATTGTCTATGATAACTTTCCCTGCAATTGTAGTGACCTGAGGGATTGATGCAGTATTTCCCCCACTACTTAAAGAACAAAACAATGCATTTTGAGTCACCTTCACTTCTCATCCAACAGAATTTGTCTCTCTTAGTGAGTTTTTCCTCTGTTTTGGAAAGTTCAAGTTAGTTAATCCCAATAGATAAAGCCACCTTGAAGCCTAGGATATGTTTAGACATATCAGCTCAATTAAATTATTTTTGAAAGATCTCATTTCTCTACTTTTCAGCTCCAAATTCTACAAGTGCCCTTTTTTCTGTGCCCTTTTATTTTCTTCTAGGTCACCATAATTGACCAATTTGCAACCCTAGCACCAAATTCTGTTAAAGATGGTGTCCAAATGTGACTTCCTCCTCAGTACATCCTAACAATGGATATGAGGACATATAATTTCATTTAAAATGGACCAATCTTCATTTTCTAATTTGTCAGGTAGTCTCATCCATATTGCACGTCTTTCATATCAACTGCTACGTCAAGTCCCACAGTAATGATCATTATTTTGAGATTTCCTTGATGTGAGCTTTTCTCATGTAATTTATTGAAACACTAATGAAAACCAGTAAAGACCACATTTGCATAAAAACAAAAAACATGTTTAAATTATATTATGATAGCATGTTGCAACACTTCTTGTTATATATTTACAAACATATTTGCACTGCAGTTCAGACTGACTATTTAAATAATGTCAATAAATTAATTGCAATCCCTGCAGCATGGCTTCTTCATTTCAGAAAACAGTGAGTAATTCCTAATTTTCTTTCATTTTCCAGCTTCCAGTACTGTCCTAAATATCACTGACTGTAAATCACCAGGAGGTAATTATAAACTTTAAAGCACAGAATTATGCATGTACTCTTACAGTCTATTACTAGTTGAAACAGAAGCTATTTCTGAAGAATTCAAATTAGGAAATTCTTTCAACACTAAAAGAACTGTGCGACTAAAACACATGATGTCCAGATTTTTATGAAAAACAGACACTGTATTCTGCATTTTTTTAACTTTTCCTGTTCATTGCAGAGCAAGTGCTTCACAGCATGCAATGTTCAAACTGAACAATGCAAATGACTTAAGCATTCAAAATGATATGAATATTATTATTAGCATATTACTTGTCATATTTAAGAAATGTTGAAATTGGAATTCTTCACAAACTGCAAGTGTTCAAAATCTTCTGCAGCTAACTGATCCATAGTGTAAAATGAAAATTAATTATATTCTTATTTTCAGATAATGTTCAATAATAAATCTATTCACTATTAAAAGTTGTCAAACACTAAACAGTACACTACCAAAGAACAGTCTACTGCCATTTTGTGACTTAGAATGCAATAAATATATATGGTGGAGATGAGTCTAGATGAGCTATTATTTATGTTGCACAATGAAATGCATCCTCTACTGTCACGTGTTTAGTGCAACCTATAAAATAGTTTAATGCACTATTTTCTGAAACAAGGGCAAGGATTAATGTTATCCTTATTGATTAATAGTCTTATAGGGTCATAGACTCTTCCTAAGCTTACAGCCAAGGAAACAGGAAAAAGCTCAACCATATCGCCCAGTATTTGTGGGGAATAACAGTGCCCCCATTAAGTAGGTTTTACGTACATATCTCATGCAAACCATTAAAATCATACATATAGTTATCCAGACTGGTATTAAAGTACTTACTTGATATGCAATAGTAAACTTTTTCAGAAATGTGGGATAATTTGAGTTAGGTAAGTATTACATTATCAGGTATTGATGCAGCAATAGAGGTTTAGATATTTAGAGAGAGGTGTTTGTTAGACAAAATATATTGCATCTATAAGACTTGTTTCCAAAGCTAAACTGAACAGAATTCAAAATTAAGTCATTTGTTAGAAACATAAATGCTAATAAAAGTGATCAGATTATTAAGGCTTTCAATACATTTTACTGATTTTGTATACATATAAATAGCTCACTACACACTAAACATTATCTAATGTCTTCTGGTTTGATTTGGCTGCCATTTTGCTTCAGAGGTTTAAGACTATTTTCTTGTTGGCTTAGAACGTGTAGCAATTTTGGCTTTGATTCCTACAACCTCCATCTGCCTACAGTTTATCTCTGACCAAATCACTTAAACAGAAGCTGCTCTCAGGTTACCACAATAGAAGGACTGTGTGTCTTTTCATCTTATTCAGTTAAGAAATGCTTATTTATTTATGTTTTAATTGAAACTTACAGTTATATATAAAGTGCACCTTAAAAGTCAACAATACTTGTACTATAAATTTATGTAAATTTCCAGAATTTAATTTGCTTAGATTTAAAGTTTTAAGCCACTTTTTATGACATTTAAACCACCTTAAAATTACTACTCATAACTGAAAAAGGGAAAGAAAACAAAGAAGAAAAAGAAAAATGATTAATTACAAAAATGGCTAGTAAAGGCAGCGGACTAAATTCTTGAAGGTCTTCTACCTGGCTGTCTACCCTGAATTTGTCCAACTGATGTAAGGGGTATGATGATGGCTTGTGATACTGTAGTGGGTTATCACTGGCAGTTGCATTGCTAAGACTAGAGAACGTTGCTGTTCTTCACTCCAAATTGCTTAATGCAAAAGGGGTGATCAGATATACATTTTGCTGAGCTTCATGAGCCATGGCACAATTGCAGAAAACTTGAGCTGTTTGTTTAAATTATACGCTGACAAACCCTATGATATATGTAGTACTGATGGCATGTGCCAGCTAGGCACAACAGATGAAGGAAGAATTGTAGGAATTAGACATGCCTTTCTACACTGATGGCATTCAGCAGTGGAAGACATATCTGATTTCCACTCCTGCCATTTTGTAACAGCATTCAGATTTCTAGGCATGGTCATTCATCCAAAGCTGTAATATACCATACATTACATCTAAAAACCCACTTATGGTAAAACAGCTGCATAGGCTACTCTGCTCATGAACTATTCTGATATATAAATAAAGAGAAATACAATACAGAAACAGGGACTGTGGTCTGACGCTCATGTCAAATCTGAAATTTAATGAGTTACATCAGACAGCTGCATATGTCATAACCAAATTTTTGCAGGCTCCACTTCTTGGAATAACATATTTATGCAGCCTGTCAGCTGTGTTGCCCCAGTTATACAGCAGGAAATAACATTTAGAAACATTGTTTAAAACTGTCAATGAATATTCATCTTACATCAGAAGTTTTCAAGTGCACGAACATCCTCTTAGTGGTTATTTTATATAGCATAAATAAGTGGTTGTATATTTTTTCTAAAGTAACATTGATTTTAATAACAATTATCTTCAAACTGTGTACAACAAATGGACTTACACTGAAGGTTCAGACATAAATAACATTAATTTTCTGAGTTAGGTATGACTGAATTTTAGGAAATTCATTTCCAGATACCTATTAAATGGTCTACATGTTAGTAATTATAAAATAAAGAAACTGGGTTGGCTTCATGAGCAATGTTTATCTGGTATTGGTATATACCTGTAAGAGTCACTTATATCAGCTAGAGCTGTGCAAACTCTGGGAAGGTGACTTTATGATTCAGAAATGTCACATTAAGTGTATTGCACAAAAATGGAACTCAAGGACTAACACCAATTTGTACTGTGCAGCAATGGTATGGATTAGTAGAATCCTAATAAGCCTTTGCTTGTGACATACAACAGCTAATCCAAGTTCCTTAGGGAGACAGGGCTCATGGCACTAGGATATCTGTGGACCATGCTTTTGAGTAGGGAAATATGCCAAAAGCAATGTATACTATGTCATTGTTTTCTGAGATATCTTACTTTGGGAAAAGCAAATTTCAGACAAATTTAAAGGAAAGCAAATTTGAATAAAAAAGACATTCATGTGAAATTGGTCATTCTGCAACACACATGCACATTGTATGCATTCATACACTGTTATTTTCCTTTCAGTCACTCTGTCTTGCACAAAACTGTCTTTGTGCAAGTAGAAGATCTGTTCTGCTACAGATTAGCACAAGACAATTACTGATGATCACATTTAAAACTATTTTTTTTCTCTTTAAAGTTTAAAAAAGTGAGACTTGAATGCAAAGCTGCACCCTCAAGAGATGTAGAGAAGACACATGCCAAGGCAGTTAGCCATAAGTCTTGTACCTCATTCTAACATTGATATGCCTGAAAAATGCTCTGTAACGTCCTGCTTGTTAAATAGGTTCATGTGACTATTATTAAATACTCCCTAACATACGGTACATAATTATGTTACAACAGTTTGCCATCATAATGAGTTGTGTTAATGGCACAAAATCTCATTTAGAGCAAGTGAGTGAATGAGTGGAGGGGGCAAACTAAAAAATGCAATGTATACAAGTGTGACCTTAGTCATTGTTCTAGTGGCAAGGATAAAAGAAATCTAGCAATTTGCAATTTAGCCATGGTCAAAGAACGTTTCAGCAGAGTAGATACAAGAATAATCCATAAGATAATAATGACATTGTATGCATTGTAAATACTGTTGCAATTGTTCTAATTCAAATGCAACATTTTGATCTAAGGCCAAGCAGATTAAAAGAAGCATGTACAAAATTAATGCAAGAATACAGAATTTTATAGTAATCATTGGACCTACTAGGTAAAGTGCTATCATGTTGAAACAAATAAATGCTATGGAAATATTTAAAAAACGGTAGTGGTCTAGAATGTATAAGGGAACATTATACCTAAATAACTCTTTGCAGGAGTCAAGCAGCTGTATTTGCCCTTGATGCTGATGAGTTATCTGTGAAATATTGTGGAAGAACTGATACTAATAGCAATTTCTAATGAGATACTTCAGTCTGTTTTGCACATAGGGTCCTAATACTCAACAAACTGTTAGACAAGGCAGGTTATTGAGGAAGGAATAATTAAGATGGTTTCCCTAATGATGTACTGCAGGTGCGAGTGCAGTAAGTTTGCTATATTTCTCAAGGACACTGGTCAGATAAGGTTTGAATTGTGTGATCATGTGACTATATATGTATATGTGGGTTTATTATCACAATGCAGAATGACAGTTTGGTGAACATGGGAATTATGAACATTAGTTGGCTGATTTCCATATTGCCAACCTTCAATTCTGCAAGCCTCCTGTTC
This sequence comes from Protopterus annectens, assembly GCF_019279795.1. NCBI lineage: Eukaryota > Metazoa > Chordata > Ceratodontiformes > Protopteridae > Protopterus > Protopterus annectens. Next base: position 1,141,025,501 of record NC_056745.1, read on the forward strand.
AGCGAATGCCACTCTGCATTTGCTCATATGTGGGTGATGTTTTGTATTGAGATTGCAGGACAGTGCAGATTGGGAGATTTACCCTTTTCCACACTTTAGTGCGATCTTGGAGTTGGAATATATAAGTGGCAGGGGAAGTTGGTGGCACAGCCACCCACAGGGGGGTGCAGGTGGCTTGCCCCCCTACAAAAGCATTACTATCAATGCTGTGCAGTACAGATCTGGTTTGTACGTACTGTTGCAAAGGGGACAATGGACTTCCAAAGTCGAATTTGACTTAACCTCAGTTAGGTTGCTGATATTCCAACCTAATTAATATTCTGAACATCGAACATGTAAACCACATTTTTGAACGGTTTAGATTCTGATGTTCAATGTTTTAATAGTAAAACATATATGTGCATATATAATAGGACTAAAGAAAATAATTTAAACAAGGAGATGATAGTACATGCCTTATGCTCGTGAACTAATCTTAGAAAATAAAATGTACAAACTTTAGCATGGAATAATAACTTCAAAAAATTATTATATTTGTAAAAAAATTACCTGCCACACGTGAAAACATATAATATCTAGTAGATTATTTACAGGAAAAAGATTAACAGTTGTTTAATAATTTAAGAACAATAGAGACTTTGTGGAATAGCTAATAATACACATTGTACAACAATACACCAGTATGAAGCAAAATGATACAGATAAATGGTTACAAAGATTCATAAGTAGATACTTACAGTATACAAATTCCACGTCATGAAAAACAAAGAAAAATTAATGTTGATCATTCTGTCAGTGTGTTGGTAATTGTTAATGTCTAGTAAAATGAAACTAATAAAAAAATAACTGTCTAATTCTCTGTGTGATATTAACTAATACTCTGTTTCTTATTTTATGCAGTTTGCTGTGGACCAGTGGGAGAAGTAAAATATGTAAGTGCAGTAATGTATATGTCTTTCTAAATTTTATATATTATTAATAGTAAAAGCACACAAAGCCTGGCAATTATTTCATATATGGATCATTAAATATACCCCTATATGAATAACAGCATATGCATTTATAAATGAATATTCAAGTTAAAGTTATAAGGTGGATGGTTCAATAAGAAATGATGTCGGACTATTGGAAAAGCAATTCAAAAAATGTAGCAGTGTTAAAATCAGCAAAAGTCTTCACAAAGGCATGGGAAAGACAAAAGGCAATCCATACAGACTGAAAAAAAAAAAGAATAAAGCCAGAAGTTGATGGTAAAGTAGAACATGTACTTTATCCTTTATGTAAGTAAATAGGCATAGTATTATTTGTCATCACATTGTCTCTATTTTTCTACATAGGCCCTTTGTTGGTAAAATTAAAAATAGTAGCATATGGCAAAACAGTTAGTATTTCAAATCTCGCTGGATTTGGAAGTATATTTCTTTTATGGCGATTATATAAAACACATAGTAAGTATTTCAAAACTCTGGTGGATTTGGAAGTATATTATCTTAAGATTGTACTACATAAAACAGCCTGCTATAGATGTTGGCAGTGAAAGCCTTTTGTACTTCAATGCATTCTTATTCCACCGCTGTGGACACCGTCCACTATTAGACCATTTTTTTCTCTATTACCTTTAATTTCCAAGGGTTGGTGAGCTAGGGATTAGAGGCTGACTAATTATATGGATCATGCACTTTCCAATTCTCAGAGGCAGAACTAGGCAGAACAAAAGTGCTTAAGGGGTTAACCATGGTGTGTCATCCCTTAAATATTGATAAAAGTTTTCAATCATTTATTTAACCAAAGATGATACAAAGCTTTTGTATAAGTATTTAAATGTAAATGTATGAAGGACACAAATGCTAGTTTGGACAGTGCATGCACACACACACACACACACACACACACACACACACACACACACACACACACACACACACACACACACACACACACACACACACACACACACACACACACACTTTCCATACATAGACATATAGATGAGCATGCACCTGTTTCTATTTTGTTTCTTAGTGTTAAGTGCAATAATTCCTTTATCAGCCAGGAGGAAAATATTGTATTATAGATTAGTAAAGAAATGTACTAATTCCTCTGTTGTTAAGCATTACCAAACGTTTGCCTTGTAACATTCTACATTCTTTTAAGAGTAACAGAATGCTTCAGCTCTCTGTATATCTTTTTCTGCTCTTAACATGTTTTGATGCATATACTGGGTAATTAATTCCATCAACAGTCATTTAACCAACCAGAAACCTAACATGATTCTAGTAAGAAAAATGGATTTCTAGTTTATATCCATTTTGACAGAAAGAAATTTGTTTTTACTATGCCATAAAAGTAAACCAACAATAAGAACAGACACATATAAAATGTTATTAATATCAACAATGACACACTTAACTTGTATAACTTGCATCAATCTAGATGAAATAGAAATAATTTAAGTTCATTACTAGATAATTCTTTCTAACAAGTATAACAGCACAGTTCATATAGAGATTGTTCTTTCAAGTTAGAGATCCATAGTTCATGTTTTATCATTGTATGAGTAGCATTGCCCCATATTGAACATGTTAATTTACTAATTTCTTCCATTCAGTATTGACCTCAAGTTTACGTCGTTGCAAAATAAATATATCTGCTCACTGATTTAGCATTAATTATATGTTGCATTAGTTCATAAGAACTATATATTCTTTCATAGTGAGAATAAGCATAGTTTATCTTCTTACATTCTTTCTTTCCTATCTCAAGTGAGTTCTTTGATTCAGAGCCTCAGAAGCTCATTGATTATTGCTGCCCACACACACACTACTGTACAGTAGCAGCACCTTTTGTTAAAACTTACTTATTTTATTATTCTTGCTAAGTATCCTACTTTTTTAAAGAAATATTTGCGACTGCAATTCTTCATTCATCATCCTCATCATTTTCTTAAATCCCTTCTGTTAAAAATTTCTAACCATGAAAGAACATAACAACTCTGCATATAAATCAGAAGCATAACCATATAAGTGTTTAACTGAAGGATTTAACAATACTAATTCATTTGTTCTACAGCAATCAGCACATATCAGGTTTTTACACATTTAGAAACTGAACCTGTTTAAAGTTTTCAGTGATTTAAATTTTGCTTTCAGCTTTAAAGTATTCTTAGCCAGACAAGGAGACAATTTTTTTTGTTGCATAAACTTACTAGTTGTTGAAATGCATTTTCATATCAAAGTCTAACTACTAAACAAACTTGTTTAAGTATAATATTGAAATGTGACAAGACCTTATTTTACTGACTTTAGACAACCCTTTTTGCAGTCCCACTTTCATGCATTTGTCATTCATTCCAAGTGGACCAAGAATCTTATCAAATACCAGGTCTCTTAAGATTAGCATTCTATTTACAACCCACTATGACATGTGGAAGTTCATTTCAGGAATACAGACCACATAATAAGATGGAACTCCAGTCACCTTTTCTCGTCTTTTGGTCATGTCATTACTTTTCCACATGTCAAATTTTGTATTTCAGAAAAAAATAGTTTTATTTTGTTTTTTATTACTGCCATGTATTCTCTATTTCCTTCTAGGATTTTGCAATTGACATGCAGATTGCATTATATTTTCCAAATGAAGAAACACAGAGCACATTTGTCATTCTGCTAGTAAAAAGATAGTGAATTACCAAAGTAGCATTGCTTTACATCAATATGTTTGTAAAACAAAATGTGCCCTCTACACCTTCTTCCTTGTATACAAAATGGTTAGTGCTTAAAGTTAGTTGTCAGTATCCCTGCACCTTTTCCCCAAACATCCAGTGAAGATAACTTTAATTGTTGCATTTTCTCCTGCCCTAACTTCTTAATGAAATCCTCTATTGCTTTCCCAACATCTACCTTTTTCACAGCTTCTGTCAAGTGATTTAATCTACTCCTTACCTACTTTGTTTACGTGTACTCTCAATAGCCCCCCTGTATTCTGTGATTGTTTGTCACTAGTAAATCTTGCTTACAAACTATATCCCCCTTCCATCTTTTTTGCAATCAGACTCCACGACCATCTTCCTGGGGTTTGTGCCTTCTTCTCCTCTCTGTAACTCTTATTTTCTCCTCCAAACTCCAGTATCACAAACTATTTTTCTGGGAAGACTTTTCATTCCTTCACATACTCTGCCAACATGTTTCTTACTCTAATGCAATCACAAAATATGTGTATATAGCCTGCAAATTCTTTTACACATCTTCAGTAATCAACTTCTTTGGCCTCCAATTCCTTAATAACTGGGGTTATTTACCCTGCACCTACTTCATATACTGATCCCAAACAATAAGCAAGCCTTTCATTTGAGAAAGCTTCTTTAAACAGCCCTTACATTCTTTCTCAGAAAAATGTGTTCTCTCAATTATTTCCTATCTTTGCCTCATCTTCTTCATTTTCGGGCCATCATTTTTAAAGATCAGACTAGCATACAGTATACCACATGTGTAAACCTTTTTTACATCTACCAACTACCATTTGATCATCAGATCCCACAGACTAGTGGTAGAGCTCTACTAATAACCCTTCCTGACTAATCAAGCCTTAACAGGCAGTTTTTTAGCTGCTCAATTTGTAACCAGCCTCCCAATGGGAGATTATAACTGTCTTTACACTCCTACTCAATAAAATGTGCCTCCCCCACATGATGGCTTTTTGTAAAGTCTACAGTCTTGAGTAATCTATTCTGTTTCTACATCTACCACCTTGCCATTCTCTCGATCTACTTGTGTCTTTGGGTACTCAATAGATTTAACCAAAATAATCCCTCTAATACCTCTCCAAAACTTCCTTTTATCTTTGAAAATCTAGCCATCTTCACCTGTGATATTTTTATCCCAGTGTCACCTCATCCTTTTTGTTTTGGTTATTTTCCCTGCTTCTCCTAATGTAAATAAGATAGATGCTATATTGCAATATAATTGAAAATCTAACATACCCCATCCTGCCACTTTTTTGCTTAATCTCACTCTTTGGTTCACTGTCCTACTTCCCCTATTCTTAGATAGAATTTGATGTATGACTGGATATTTTGAACACATGCATCATCCATCCTGAGTGGACGTAGATGTTGTAATAGATATAAACCCTATGCAAGATCAACATCTGTACAGCATTACTTTTTCCCACAGTGGTGCTCATTTTACTGGCGCAGAAAATTTGCCACCTATTGTAACACCTTATATAAATATATATATATATATATATATATATATATATATATATATATATATATATATGTTTTTTTTTTTTTTTTAACTATGTGACTAGCTATCCCCAAACCCAGACTCCAAGATACTTTACTCCTTTGTTCTTACCAATCAGAACTTCCCTGACTGCGTACTTTATGTATCCTGTATACAGTAGGACTATTTTTCCTACTTACCCTCTAGCTCAGATACCTCATTAGATCATTGAAAAATTTTCTTTACCCTTAAACCACAAAGTGAAGTCTTACAGAGGCTAGCATACAGTCATCAGCAAACATTCACAACAGGCTCCATTGACATGGAATAACTTCGAAGAAGACCTTCAGTTGCTGTATTAGTATCTCAAAAGTTAACACAAGCGCTTTGGGTATGAGGGCGTATCCTTTCCTTTGCCTCTTCCCACATACATCTGTGACCTTTTATCCAACACTTGGAGAGGTATGGCACTGTGAGTAACTAACTTTTCAAGAAAAGAAAAGAGAGGGAATTAAATTGTTTGATTTGCACTCAGTGACCTTTGTGGTAATACTACTTTGTACTTTTTGGCTCTGTTTAATCTGTTTGCATTTTTAAGTTTATTCTGGGACCCTAGTCTTGTTTATTAACATTTGTGGAAAGATTGTGTTTCTGCGTTATTCCACAGGTAGAATTACTTGTAAAAGCTATCCATTTGGATGTTAAACCCTGCTGCCCATACTCTTGTAGTTTAATTCACAGTGGTGCAGAGGTGTGTACCCCACAAGATTGCGAGCCTTACTCATTTGTCACTGCATTTGTTTCCAATAACAGTGTCACTTTTAAATTTCTGCATAGTCTGGTGCCTTAAACTGTAGTAGAAGGTCAACAGTGACAGAATTTTGCCTTTGTATTCTACTTATCTTTTACCTTTAAAGAGGCATTCTGTGTCTGCCCCATCTCCCATTAATACATTACATTTCTGAAAGAGCTCCACTTTTGCTTTATTTGATTGTATGCCTCTCTAGCTAGCCTGGTTGGTTTTCCTGAACCTTCCCACCTGTATTGATGGCATTGTTTTATAATAATGTGGGGTCTTTAGCCTTCATCCTTAATGATAATCTGATTTCCATTCACTCCCCTCTTTCATTGGTATAGACTGTTGTAGATGCTGTTTATGTACTCCCCCCCCCATTGTTTTCCAAAGATCTTAGTGTCCACCCAGCAACCCAGTATTGATTTTGAGTAAACCTCCTTTACTACATACTGTCTCCTGCTCATTTTCCAGGAGCTCAGCAAAGCTTGGAGTCCTAGCCTCCATTCAAGAAGTGTTTTACTTGTATCCACTGCTATCCAGGCATGTTAAGTTCCTTTTCTTGATAAATCACACTTGTTATTTTGAGTGATCACTATGGTTTCCTGCTTTTACATGTGTGTGTGTGTGTTTCACAGATTTTTTTAAAAAAATGCTTTTTGTCACTCTGTTGCTGCTGTAAGACTGTATTGAAATAGCCTGCAGCAAGGGATTCCCATCAAGTTATTTAAGTGGTTTGTGTGGTAGCATTGAACTTGTGGGTCTCTTCTACTGTGTTAAGAGGACTTGAGTTTATTCATCTTGTGGCAGGATGTTTTTGCCTGGTCTATCTGAGTTGGGAAATACACAAAAGGAATCATAGTCTAGTCATTTTATTGGCCGGAGAGGGCAATACTTAGTTTCCTGTTTTTTTTTTCTGTGGTGATAAAAATTTTGTGCATTTGTGTGGGTTAGTAGTGCCCTGGACAGTAGAAAACAACTAGAAAAAATGGTTCCTAAACTGTACTCTGTAAAGCAGCAATATAGCACAAATATCTTGTGTGCCAACAAGCTTAGTTGGGAGTCAAGTGGCAATGCCTACAGTTTTAGTTGAATTCAGTATTGTGTAAATATTAACATTAGTAGAATAAAGTACTGTTTAGCATAATCTGCTCCAGTAAGGCACCCTTAATAGCCTTGTTACCCCAATACACCACCCCTTGTTGTTCAGAAATCAAAGGACTGGACTGTATGGATATGCAATAGTCTAACTTCTCTGTAGTCAAATTGATGGATATGAACATCTTGAAACAATGCAGAAATTGTCTCATGTTTACTGACAACCAATTAACCCTTAAAGAAGCAGACACAGTATGCAGGAAGTGTACTTACACAAGTACGCTGGAGGCGTAACTCTAAAAAAAGGGCACATCAAATTGTCAAAACTACACAAACACACACACACACACACACACACACACACACACACACACACAAACACACACACACACACACACACACACACACACACACACACACACACAAAACACCAACCTCACATAGTACACACACACACACACACACACACACACACACACACACACACACACACACACACAGACTAATGTATGCTTAACTACATAAAAAGCAATCTTCCTGAACAACAGAGACTGCCAACATCACCTATTGTCAAAGCTATGCCTCAGCAAGCCCAAAGGCACTTAGAATAATACCACACATACTGTCATTGTCAGTGGAACCCCAAACATCAAGCCCCCTAAGGCAAGCAATACTTCCCAAGACTCTCACCATAGGAGACTCCATTGTAAGATATACTAATGCCCCTCTGACCAGGCTAAACAAGAAGAAGATAATTTAGTTGCTTATCTGGAGCCAGAATCTGCCACATCTTGCATGCACTCAAGTCATTACACCACAGGTATCAGTATAATTCCATCATAGTCCATGTAGGGGTAAACAGCCTGAGATGTACCTCCCCAGACTATATGAAGAAAGACATCGTGGAACTTTCACACTATGTGTCTCAGGCATGTATGAAGGTCTGTATCACGTAAATGAACATTAAATTAATCGAACATGTAAATGTTGACATGGACATGTTGAATGGCATAATAAGCAAACTTTTAATATATAGAAACTCAGAATATCAAATTCCCATGGTTGGCCAACTTCGTATTCCGCCTGCTAATGAAAACAAATGTAAACTAAGTTATATTACACACCATGTAAACCTCAGGAAGTGTACAATAAGTGAATAATCCAAAGTGTAAAATAAGCTAAACCAACCTTACAAAAGTGTACAAACAAGTGAATCATGCATACTGTGCAGAAAAGAAATGAATATATGTAATTTGTGTGTTTATGCAGAAACGTAACGTATCTACACCTTCAAGAGCCTGGCTACTGCATTCAAAAACTCTTCTGTAGAGTACACTTCCCTTTTTTTCCAAAACTGTTTGCATTCTATGTTGCCTTTCCATACTTTTTCTCTTTTTAGGTGAAAGTGGCCAACCTGACAGTAGTTGTAATCTAAGTTCATTCACCCTGTTTTGTTCACACACTAAAACATCAAGAATAGATGGAATATTTGAAATACATCTTCCTAACAAACATCGTACACATCTATGCCACCTTTCTAAATAATTCTGTGTTTGTGGCAGTGACAACTCATTTAAAGTGGAAGCATTCCAAAAAGAAATGGGGAAAATAGGTGGAAAACCTGTACAAGAAGTTGTTCTAGTATGCTTTTTGCAAAGACATCCCAACACATACACTTCCGAAAAATATGTCAGCAAGTCTTTCCCTTCAGCAGGAAATATTTCAGAAAGAGTGTTAAAACTGGATACTACTTTATTTTCTTAGAAAAGACAATGCTACAAGCTTTTTCACTGCCAGTTGAAATGTTGCAGATTTTCCATAGACTGTAGCTAAACCAAGAGACTGCACTTTCCGCCAAACAGCTTGAGCAAAGTGGAACAAACAACCTTTACTAGTAGCATTACTAAAGTTATTTCTCAAACTTTCAATTGCTGCCATCTCAAAATCACAAACAATATATTGCACTGTAGCTTCCAAATCAACAGATGACAGCAAATCGAACAAATAGTCCCACAAATAATTATACGATTTGTATCACTTTTTTGACATTAGACAATAAACAAGAGGTAAACTCTTCCTATTCTCTCCAAATTTTACCAAAGCATGTATACTGTAAAGTTGCCGACAAAGCTGTCCTTTGGTTAAAAATACACCATCCATAAACCAAATATTGGAGCAATACAAATCCTGCAAATTTTCTTTAGTAGTAAACACTAACACATGAATATTGCTGTGTAGATCTACCATTTGCTTTTGTATAAATGTACCTTGTTTTAAAGCATACTTGGTAGCATTTACTGTACTTAATGATGCAGATATAGTACTGTAAGTTACTTTCTTTTTGCGCCTAACAGGATTCACTTGTAACATAGAATGTCTAGATGGTAAACCTAAAGTACTTTCTATGGATGTGCTTGCCACAACGTCATCTCCTACAAGAGCTGGTGTGTTTCTAGATAAACGAGCAGTTTCTTTTAATTGATGACATGCTTCATACCTCTCTACCTCCGTAGGATCTGAAGGATGATGGTGTAATACTGACTTTAATATCTCACCATCTGCTTCCCTTATAGTTATTGCTCTACCTTTGCATTTATGCAACTGCTTCAACTTGCAGCACTTACCTTTCATACTCTTTTCTAAGTTGTATAGGTAGCCATCTATATGTAACATCTGTCTATTTTTCTGTGATGTTACTGTTTGGTAATAATTACCTAATATTCCAGAACCTGAAAGTGCCAACCATTGTTACACTTGATATGAAGTCAAATGCACACATACTATTCATTCTAAATTACATTTATCGTACGATCCCACAACACTTCCGGATCAAACAGTGACGCTCTGTCTGTACATTATACTCCATTTAGACAAACATTTATTCAATATACATCTAATTAACTTGCAAGTTTTAAAGTATGGTCATATGCATTTTACTTCTTTAATTTTTTTAATTTATTCAATTTACTCTGATGTGATGTCGTACGAACGTATGACATCACTAAATTTAACTTGGCCAACTATGACTTTTCGACAATTGTAATTTTGCTATTTACAGCTTTTTCTATTTAAATAATTTGATATTTTGGTGTTGATATTTACGTTGTCGATAAAATTAACATTTGATAACATAATATAGACCCTGGAGTGAACCTAGCTTTGAGCAGTATATTAATATCAATTAGAATGATGCTACAATATGAGCAAAAAATGATTGATTTCAACAACTGGCAGTCTTTCTGGTGTCATTCTAAGGGCATCCAATATTTTTCAGCTTGGGAGGACATGATAAACAAACCACATTGCTTTACCAAAGATGGTCTGCACCTCTACCCTCTAGGCTTTTGAATACTGGCTAAAACTTTATCTACTCACATAGTGCCTTTTTTAGGCAATGCCAAACTGACAAGCCTACCGACATAACAAAATGAATTCAACTGAACCTCAGTGTGTTACTGCACAATGCCAGTAGCCTAAGGAAAAAATGTACACTCCTTCCAGGCCCTGCTCACACTTGAGAATATAGATATCTGTGTAGTCACTGAGGCATTTAAAGCAGCAGAGAGTACCCTGGCAGTGTAAGGCTTCAGTGCCTTCCACACTTGTAGACCAGTAACTGCACAGAAAAGGGCTAAAGGGGAAGGTATCTCAATATACATCAATAACAAGCATAACACCTGTAGGGTGGTCAAATAGGATGATGCTCTGGAGTTCCTCCATGTGCAGATCACCACAGACAAAATTCCGTACCATATCCTAGCCAGTTATAGGTAATCCTTCTTGTCCAAAGTCCTTCTTGTCCAAAGAAGCTAACAAGGCATACGTATACCTACTGGAGACACTTACCATGCAAATTATCACCCTACATGTGGGGGACTTTAATTACCCCTCTATAGACTGGGGAATCCTCTCAGCCTAAAATTTACAGGCACAGAGATTCCTGGACTTCATAAACACAAATGCCCTTGATGAAATAGTTTATATATCCACTATAGGATCCAACATATTGGGCCTCATGCTTACAAATATGGGAGAATACTGCATCGCCTCAATGTCTCATCCTCTCTGCTAAGGTCCCACTATGAAGCTGTTTTCAGTAACAGTTTGGAACTATTACAAGGCAAATTACGTTTTATTAATTGATGGATTGTCAAAATACAGTGCCCTTCTAAACCCAGAGATCACAGCAGCCTGTGCTGAATTGCTCTCAGAAACTCTGTACAGACATGTCAATGGTTGCACAGAGACTGCTGCACCTACCAGAAGTAAGCCCAGGAGTAGCCCTAGAAACAAACCAACCTGGTGGCATCTCAAAGTAAACAGGATGTACAGCAGAAGGAAAAAATATGGCAAAATCAAGAAGGGTAATTCTCATAAAATAAAAACTCTCTCATTAAAGTAAATAGGCAACTAAGAGGGCTAATTAGGTCAAGCAATGTAAACTTTGAGGTTAATATAGCCTCCCATGTGAAAGATAATCATAATGCCTTCATACAGCTATAACAGAAACCTCAAGGGTAGCAAACAGCAATGTGTTAAACAGGTGGTTAATGGTACCATATAGACTGAGCCTGGCCATATAGCAAACCTATTAGTGGACAAATTCATTTCCAGCTTTACCCCCAAACCTTCCCATCAAAAATACCCTCAAACATAACTCTTCCAGCTATAACTAGGGAGCATGTACTGGCTGCCCTCATTAAAGTCAAGAACACAGCCTTATGGGCCCCAGTAACATCCCAGGATGCCTCCTGAATAGTCTAAATTAATGACTTATCAGCCTCCCTGAAGTGTTTATATAACTATAGTCTTAAAACAGGCTTTTTGTCATGTGAATGAAGGACTGCAATAGTTATCTCCCTTCATAAAGGAGGACCTTCAACAGATCATGGAAAATTCAGACATGTTAGTCTGACTTGTCTTAATTGCAATGTCATGGAAAGAATTATTATGGAAATTAACAACAAGGACATAGGAGACCTCCAGATACTGAATCCATCCCAGTATAGCTTTGTCAAATGGAGGTCATGCTTACTGAATCTGGTGGACTTTATTGAAAAGATCACTAAGGCAATGGATTGAGGGTGAAAATAGTACATACTAACTACCTCTACTCCACTCAGGCATCGTCAATAAACTTATGGAACTAGGTATAAAACCCTTTATAACATGCTGGATAGCTAGCTGGCTCACTAATATGACCCAGGAGGTTAGAATTCATGAGACAAACTCCACAAAGAGGCTGGACCTACTCCTCTTTGACATTTACTTCTCAGAGGTTAAAGCCAATGCCAAAGGCCTTTGGCTACCTAAGTTCACAGATGATTGCAAACTGGGAGCAGTCATTGAATCCCCCAAGATGAGAATATCTTTTAGGAAGGTCTAATACAGACAGATCCTTGGTGACAAAGCCATGGCTTAAAACTCTTTACTAATAAATACATTATAGCACCCTGGGTAACTACATCATCAATAAAATACCCTTATTCTCTAGTCAGAGATGTGAGATCTCATGTAGATAGTAATCTAGCCTTCAAGCAGCATGTGTCCAAGATAGTAAGAACATCCTTCTAGGATGATCATTTTATAAGCAAGGGCATTGCATCTAGGCCCAGAGAGGTCTTCATACCACTGGATTTGGCCCTCATCAGATTCATCATAAGTGTAATTCCCCCCTTCAGTAAGTACCTGACCAGACACATGCAGCAACTGGAATGTCCATATAAGTTTTTTGCAAAAAGAATACTGGGAATAAGCACAATATCCTATGCAGATTGCCCCTGTCTTAGGTTCATAGAAGGTTATTTGGCTGTTTGCCCTAAGACCTATATAAGCCTAGCCATGTTATATCTTTGTTCCTTTATTGACCAAGTTGTATGGTCTATATTTTTAGTGTGAGTCTATGATCAACATGAATTGGGAGTTTATTCCAGAGGAGTGGCAGTTTCTAGGGGACATATCTATGTCTCTAGCATGTCCTGTTAATGTTGCAGACTAGGTTAAGATCCCTAGAGTGAGTGAATCTTGTCCTATTTGACTTGTGGATGTGCAGCATTTCCATTAGTGCATGGTCCAAGATTGCTCTGTAGGTCAGGCATAAGTCACCTGTCAGCAGCCTATAAGATACAGAGTACACTGACAGGGCCTTCAGTCTCTCCATGTAGGCCATGTGTTGAAGGCCTTGAATTTTCTTGGTGAGAAACCTCTGAGGTGTCTCCAGCTGATGTAGGTATCTGATTAGGTACATATGGAAGGGAGCGTTGAACTCTATTAGTGGTCTGATGAGGGATGAGTACAGGGGAGTTATAACATTCTTAGCTCTGGATGTGATGCCCTTACTTATGAGATGTGCAACACAGAAGGCCTTCCTTACTACTGTGACACATGGTGATTGAAGTTCAGGTTGCTATCAACCTGGGCTCCTAAATCTTTCACCATAGGATTTGAGATATGGGAGTATTGTTAATATTGTAATTTATAGGGACTTCCTCTTTGTTGAAAGGGATGATAATGCATTTTTTTTGCATTTAGTTTAAATCAATGGCATTGGTACCAATCATTTTCTGTGTAAGTCTTTTTGTAGTATGTCACCATCATTGGGGGACTCAATGATTGCACCCAGTTTGCAGTCATCAGTGAACTTGGTAAGTTACAGGCCATCGGTTTTCATCTGCACTTCTGAAAAATAGATTCCAAACAGTAGGGGGCCCAGCCCAGATCCTTGTGGTACACCACTGGTAACTGGTCTGCTGATAGACGTGGAATCCCTATGTGTTCTGCCACTGAGCCAGTTGGCTACCCTTCTACTAACACATGGGTTAATTCACAGCTGGTTGAGTTTCTCAATTATGCCTGAGTGGGGGATTGTGTCAAAGCCTTGGGTAAGTCAATATAGGCTGTGTGTACTGTTTTGCCTTCATCCAGTGCTTTGGTGACATTCTAAGTCCACCAGATTTAATAAGCCTGATCAACCCTTAATGAAACCAAATCTGGTCAGGTCAAACGTTTGAAGGTCACATATATGTTTGCTAATAAGGTCCATGATGATTCTCTCCATGGCCTTGCAGATAAGGCTGCTTAGGCTTATGTGTCTATAGTTCCCAGGGTCAATTGATGGACCCGCTTTGTGCAAGGGGATTACTGTTGCTGATTTCAATTCTGCTGGGACAACACCATTGCTTAGACTGTGGTTGAAGAAAGTGCCAAGTGGTTCCATTAAGTCCTGTTTTAGACCATTTAGTAGACAGCCTAGGATGTTAACTGGCTCCATAGATCCTGTGGTTTTTGACCATGGAGAGTGTGGTTATGACCTGTTCTTTGGAGGGGTCTATATCACATTATCGAACTTCCAAAATATTGAACACCATAAGCTCAAACTTGGAAGTTCGAAATGTGATATAATCAAAAGCTCAGAACAGCAAATTTTTTCCCAGGGAAAAATTTGCTGTTCCGAGAAACACACATACAACACAAGCACACCAAAAACCTATGTCTAATGTGGGGGGGCTATGCCCCCACACCCCCCTACTTAAATATACCAACTGAGATCACACCACAGTGGAGGAAATAGTGAAGCTGCGGAACAGCCCACCAAATTATTGCCATGGGTAAGAATTCGATGTTCCGCAGCTTAGATATTGTCAGCATTCGCAGTTTCATGTTCAATGTAATGTCGTTCGGTATTTTGTGTTTTCGCGGTTATGATATACACCCCTTTGGAGATACTGGATAGAGGACTGGAGATAGGTATGCTTTGGGGTATGTGTGGAGGGGATGGGGGGGTGAAATTTGCTCCAAATCTGTCTGCTAGTAGGTTGGCAATGTTTTTAGGGTCAGTATGAGTGGTACCATACACTACTAGTTCAGCATAAAGCTAGGCCTTTCCTTTTAGATTTCTGATGTAGCTAAATGATGGCGTGTGATTATCCTTAGCTAGGGATGCTAGTTTGGCTTGATAATTGACTTTAGAGGACTTTACAAGATATCTAATTTGCTTGTTCAAGTTGTGGAGTGTGTCCTTCCTCGGCTGAGTCAGTTCCCTCTTGTGTTTAGACATTAGTTTCTTCCTCTTGTTTTATACTTCATGTCCACCAGGGTGACTTGTTTTTTCATGAGAACTTTGTTTTGATTCATTCAGATACAGCCAAGTCTATATATTTGTATAGGTGTTTATACAGGGCATTTGTGTACATCTCTGCATAGTATTCATGGTAGCAGGGGAGTTGAAACTATTTATGTCATTGCTTAGGAAGTTATAGTTTGCTTTGAAGAAATGTTTTATCCTTTTTGCTCTTGGGGGGGGGGGGTAGTCAGGTATGATCCATACTTTGAATGACAGTGATTTATGCTCAGCCCTTACCAGTAAGGGTGACACACAGGGGTGCAGTGTAGAGACCTCCTATGTTGGTGACTAGTAGGTCTAGGACATTGAAGCCCCTTGCAGGGGTGCAGACTCTCTGTTCCAGTGCATTTATATTAAAAAAGTCCAGGAACCTTAGGGTGAGCATGTTTGTGCTCATATATCACTCTCAGTTGATGGAAGGATAGTTGAAATCATCCATGACCAAGGTGTTTGGCTGTATAGTGAGTGACTCTAGTAGGTCCAGGTAAGCAGAGTGGTTCTCATGGTTCATGGTGGGTGCTCTATAGCTAACAATGATATAGAAGGGGGTTTTACTTACAGTTAGTTGGACTTTGAGTAGCTCTAGGGAGTCATACTGTCTGACCAGTCTTAAGGTGTATTTGTCTTTAATGAATATGGATACATTTCTGCCACTGATTATTTCCCACTCATTTTGAGGTCTGAACATGTGGAAGGCATTGTAGCCTTGCATGGCCAGGGTGCTTTCTGTGGCTTTGAACCATGCCTCGGTGATGGCACAGACAACAGCATCTCCCAATGTAAGGAGTGCTTCCAGTGAGTGCAGTTTCTGATTTAGCCTCATAGCATTAAGCCCCATGATCCTAAGTTCGTCTCTAGTGGATCGTTTTACCTTGGGAATGTTGTTGTTATGACATTGCCTAAAAAGGCACTATGGGGAGGCAAGTACCTTTGCCAGTAACCTTAAGCCAAGAGGTGTCAGGTGACTTCCATCTCTGGCATGGTGGCATGGTCTGTCAACCATATCTTCCCAGGCTGACAGATACTGGATCCTCCTGGACTGATACCAAAAGCTAAGCCAATTGTTGAAATCAATCATTTTTTATTTATATTGAAGAATCATCCTGGGTGAAGGTAGAGTGCTGTTTAGGACTAGAGACATACCTGCCTATGACACATAATCTGAGAGCTCAGTCTTGTCTTTGTTAATTTAGTCCAGTGAGGAGCATCTCAAGTCATTCATTCCAATATGGGCTATGACAGAGTCATAATGGTAATTGTTGTTGAGAGACTTGAGTGCATAAATAACCTGATGGATCCTGACACCTGACAGGCAGCTGACCGTGACCTTTTCCTTATCTAGCCTGGTGACAGGGACTTCTGTGTGTCTCACTATGGAATCACCCATGACAAAGACATTTGTTTTTGAGGTGTTTTGCCTTAGGGGCTTATTGGCTGAGACACTGGTGTGTGTATTATTATGTGTAGTGAATTCTTTTGGGTTTGCAGTGTGTGCAGTAGGTTTGAGCTTGGGAGGTCCCTTATCTTTAGGTAGGCTTCTAGTGAGTGCCTCCACATATGAGTTTTATGTGTTGTGAGCTTGTTATGTGCAAGTGGTGAAGTATGTGTGCTGACAACCTGATTCATATCTGGTTTGTTGTTATGTGACAGAATTGATTCCAGAATCATAGTATAAACAAATCTGTCACATGTTGTATTTGTTTGTTTTAGGAGTAACTGGTTGCCAGTATAAATGCCCATGTCAACCAGCCTGGCTGGAGAAATGGTGAGAAACTGTCCATTCATTATGGCCAGTATATACTGTTGTAACTAGTGGAAAGTAGGCTAGATGGACTAGGTTTTGCTGTAAGACTAACAAAAAGCAGCCATTCTATGGAGGGCAGCATCAATGCTTCACAATGCACAACTGAGTTGCTCGCAGGCAGCAGTACAATCTCTGAGCAGCTCTGGTAAACTGAATGCAAAGCCATGCAAACACAATGCTTAAATACAACCAAAGTTAACCGATTTTAAATAAAGTAACCAAAGGGAAAGTCCAAGACTGAGCCTCATTCCAGCAATCACCAACTCAGATGGGTCCTTCACTACACACTTATGCCACAAGAGTGCAGGGGGGCATTCTTAATGCAAGATGGCTGGTTTTAGTGCTCACGTGATACCAAACAGTCTAGATTCAGCAAGTCTGAATGTAGCCTATGCTATAAAATGCAGAAATACTAGAAACTCCAAGTGCAGACAATCTCAGTCACAACAGCAAAAAATAAAAAATAAACAAACAATCAAACAAACAAAAAAACACTTTAAATAATGAAGCAATTCAGAATATCCTCACAAGAGTGTGGACCATAAACCTTCCTAGTATGAAGTAACTGGTCTGAAAGCCAAGTGCTTAAACCAGAACAAAGACACTTAGAATAACAGGCACAATAAGTCTTCACCAGTAATTCCCAGCTTAGAAGAGTGTAGACTACACTCTCCTGCCATCAGAGTATACACCACAAACCTTCCTAATGTAAAATAACTGATTTGGAGCCCAAGTGCTTAAATCAGAACTAAGACACTTTCACAATAACAGGCACAATAAGCCTTCTACCAGCAATTCCCAGATTATAAATGTGTAGACTATCCTTTCTTGCCACAGAAGATTAAACCACAAATCTTCCCAATGTAAAATAACTGGTTTGCACCTAAGTGCTTAAACCATAACAAAGACACTTAGAACAACATGCACAATAAGCTTTCACCAGCAATTCTCAGCTCAGAGAGGCAGAGGTTACCCTCTCCTCCCACAAGAGTGCAGACCACAAACTTTCTTAATGTAAAACAACTGGCCTGAAGCCCAAGTGTTTAAACCAGAACTAAGAGCCTTGGAGTAACAGTTACAATTTAATCAGGCTACTAACAAGCAGTAATAAATGCAGCAGAATAAATGCAATTGAACACATTTAAGAACAAGCAGCAAAACCAAAATAAAGTAATAAAGTAGGAAGAAACACAAATACAGTAAAAACAGCTAAATAATATGCATTTGTTTAAAGTTAAGTGAGAACGTAGGAAACAGAAGTTAATTCAAGGTTAAGAAACTAAAGGGGTGGGCCTTCCCAACTGATCTCTCCTTACTCAGTGGAATGAACTGATGAGATGAGACTGGGAAGAGTGCCCAAAATCAGATTTATAGTAGGAGCGGGCAACTCAAAATCCACCAAGTTTAAGAATACAACAACAGTTGGACAGTGGCTGGATGGGAAAAATAAAATGCAAACAGAGATCAGCAATATTCAGGCAGAGTACAGCAAGCAAGCTAAACAAGCACTCCAGCAAAATAGAGATGCCTCCAAATATTTCTAGCTAAATGACGAATGCTATTTTGCTGCTCCTCCCATTAATTAGCTGATGTTATTCACTGTTTGCAAAGGAATTATTTGCTAACTTTTTAACTGACCCTATCCAACACCTCTTAAAGTTCCAACAGAAGAGAAAATTTAAAGCAAAACAAATGTAATACAAGAAAAAGATAAACAATAGAAGTACCGAAACCTTAAATATAAAACTTCAGTTCAAAATAAAATGCAAACAGAAATCAGCAATATTCAGGCAGAGTACAAGCACTCAGTATTACACAGACTTCTGACAGGGTATCTTTGCCTTGCATACAGGAGACCCTGTTTTGATGAAACTTTTGCACATCCACAAAAGAAACAACATCGGAACTACTAGATTAGAAGACCTAAATTTTGCTTGTGGCATAAATAGGACATTTTAGAGAGAGAGATATGCTTTTCAGAGAATTTCCATTCTCTGGAACAGGCTCCCCATCCCTATGAAGCAGAATTTTTCCATGTCCCTTTTTAAGCTCAACTTTGACAAATGTATGGGTAATCAGGAATTCACTCCTGGTCAGGCTCCTATGTCTCTGATGGTCAGAGGCAGTCAATAAATCCCCACCTATATAAATCAAATTTGTGGGTCACATTTGGGTGACACTAGTAGGCTTAGGCCCTTTTGCTTATTAGCCTAGTGTATACCTATGAACCTATGAACCTCCCAATTCATTTGTAATCTGATCTTGGATGCCTGATAATGTTAAAGAAAATAACTCTTTGCCAGATCTGACATCTACATCAGTAATAAATCACTGACAATACAGATAAATGTATGAAACAATTATCCTTTTTTCCCCAGTAAAATGCTAAATAAATATTAAAATCCAATACTGAAGGCTATAAATTCCATTCATTTTATACATCAAATTAACATTATTTTCTAATCTGTAACAAAAGATCTCATGGTTAGTATTTGAACTATATAAAATATTATTTAACAGTCTGTAACACTGTGAGTATCTTCAGGATATAAGAACATTTTTCCCAGTACTAAATGGAAAAAAATCATACAATATTGTCAACAGTGTTACCGCATAGTCCTTAGATATTCAGTCTCATTATCATCACACTGTTATTTATAAATATCAATTGTTTTTACTTAATACATACACTCTCAACTTTTTATAAATCAGTTGTTATAGGAAAATAGCATAACCTGGAATAAATATCATCCTCAAAATTTGTGTGTCTAATATATTTTTGCTGAAGATACAAGACTATCAAACAGTTTCAGGAAGTTGCTGCTTCACAGGTTGTAAATGTAGCATCTGTGCTGAATCCAAAAGCTACAAAAATGTTACTATACCCACAGGATATCAACAATCCAACAAAATCCAGTGGAGGTCTGTCTTACATCCAGTGCATAAAAGCAAATTACAGCAGGCCTGTCACTAAATGACTTCCTTCTCCACTACCTTCTCCACTAGACACAGCAAAGAATAAATAAACATGACTATGGTTAACAACTTTCAGCTAATATACAGATACCAATCATTATAGCACATTATAACGTGTTATAATATGCATTGGGATAATGGACTCTTAAATCCAGGATGAGATGCAGTTTTGTGGCATTCAGGACAAGAACCATAGGAATTTTCTATCTCAACTAATATGTCTGGACATCAAAACATGTCTAGTACTCTTGCCTTAGTTTTGTCAGTCTGCAGGTTACTTCTTAATGTGTGACTAAGGGATAGCTTTATTACTACCATTCCATTAATCTATTATTATTAATTAATGTATTATTGATTAATTATTCATTTTTTATGTTACTTTCATAACATTTCATTGTGCTGGGATCTCTTCAGTTTGGCATCTACTTTTATGAAGGAAAAGCCAATACCAAGGGGCTCTGTCTGTCTAAGTTTGCAGATTACTGCAAGCTAGGAGCAGTCATCGAATTCTCAAATGACTTAGCCATCTTGCAGGAAGATTTGTCTCAAAAAATGACTGGTGTCAAAATCATAGTCTAAAATGAAATGCCAAAATATGCATTATTGTATCCTTTGTGAAGTCATCTACCCCTGTGAACTACCACATTGACAATATATGCCAAAGAACTGACAAGTTGTTCGGGATTTGGGAACCTATGTGGACAGTAGCCTAACTTTTGACCAACATGTGTCTATTGTCATAAGAAAGTCCGTCTATGTTGCACAGCTAATAAACAAAGGGATTGTGTTTAAGTCTATGGTTGGGAGGGTAGCCTAATGGTTAAGGTGTTTGCCTTACAAACACAAGGTGCAGGGTTTGAGTCTCACAAGGGATAATTGGCTAGGCTTGCAATTGCTCGCAAGGGCAGTTAGCCTATTACTAACCTATGACTGCCTATGACTATGATTGTCATTGTCTCCCTTTACTCAGCCTCATTAAGCTAATCATTGAATATAATGCACCTTTGATATGTATCTTGTCCAGATGCATGCAGCAAGTGGAACACCCACAGAGATGCACCATTAAAAGGATACAAGGCCTAAGCAACATGTTCTATATGGATCGACTGAAAGCCCTGTTACTATACTCAGTATCTTACAGGCTGCTAAGATGTGACCTGTGTCTGGCATACAAGGCATTCTTCAACCCATTACCGATGGATTTAATGCACATCAGCAAGTCAAATGGCATCAGAAATACTCTGTTTTGTGATCTTAACCTCTTTCTACAAAATCAACAGAATGGTTTAATGGAACAGGTACATTTTGCAGAAGATACCCTCTGCTGTGGAACAGACTCTGTACCCACAAAAAATAAAGTTCATTCCCCTCCATTTTGCACCTTATTTCTATGGATGGGAAACAGAAAATTTACCCCAGGACTGCCTCTGTATTACTGATGGACAGATGCAGCTCCTAAATGCTTTATCCAATGCATGGGTCTCCTCAAATTATCTATGGTATTATCCTAGTTATTCTCCTTGGGGTAATATATAATTATTGAAAATGGGATGGTTAAAGCCAATCTATATCTAAATGGTATAGGTTATTTAGAGCATAAAAAATGAAACTGGCCAGACGTAAAATGGCCTGCAGGGCTACCTAGACTAGTACTTACCTATGAACCTATGAACTAGCATTCTGTAAGGTTTGGATACTGATGGGTGATGTGGAATTTCCTACTTACCTTAACTTAGTCTATATATGAGGTTATCTTTCAAGTAAAAATAGTGATCAAAAGTAATGCAAACATCCTACTCTCTATTCTCCTCTTCAACTTTGGTTATTTTCAGGATAGATTTACTTAAATTATTATTTTCCCATTGCATTTTTTTTAATTTATGTGACTTGCCTGCAAGCCCACTAACTAAGGGTTACTGTGTTCTTTCTTTCTTTATATATTTGTCAACCAGGTATATGCAGTGGTCCAAATACCCTTTTCAGTTATGTAGAAAAATAACATCTTAAATGACACTGCGAATCTATTAATATCATAATAATAATAATAATAATAATAATAATAATAATAATGGTTACAGTAGTGGTTGAATCAAAAAATACATTTCTTAAGTAGAAAAAATAATGTAAAGGTCCTATTATATTTTAGTAAAGGTAAGCAGGAATCTATAAGGAAATGATGTAGACATTACCTAGAAAAGTTATGGGACAATATACATCTATTTAATAGAAAATACAATACAAAAGTCATATTATGCATCAATAGATTATCAAGATCCTAAAAGAAAATGATATAGTCATAAAGAGATGGGTTGAGGTTCAGAAGAGAATGTGCAAAATTCTGTATCAGACAGTCGTGAAAGACAGGTGAGTGTAGAGAAATGAGATGGAGAATGTAGGTAACAATGTGCTAAACTTAACTGCAGTCATTTCAGGGATGCTAGTGTAAGGGGAAGTATATATAATGTGTACAAAGTCAATTGCTAAGGATGTGGTAGGCAAACAGTAGATGAAAAAAGCAGCAAACTGAACAGTTGTGTGAGATATTAACCGTGATTGCCGAAACAGTGACACTGAAAAGAGGTTTTATGTGCTTATTGTCTAGCTGGTCTTGAGGCAGCAGGTAAAGCTTTCTCTTCCAAAACCACTGGGACTATGGCTTTTTATATGCCCCCCTCCCCAAACAAAAGGGTCACTGTAAACAATAGTATCCTTCCATTTTAATTTCTGTGCTGTCTATACAGACCTTGTGAGTGCTCTTATTTCTTTTACGTTGCTCTCCGTCTTAGTGTGAATGAATGCCGCTTTGTCACTTATTTTTTCAACAGGTTGCCTCCCTCTGCAAAGGGTATTTCAGAACAAAACCTATGTTCAATTTTATTTTATTGATGGGTTGGACTCTATTTATTTAAACTTTCTGAAGGACAATAACATAAATGTTTTCAGCACCCTGCATTTTCCTACCTCTCTCACTTATCATGCTCACTTTATTGTGAGGGTCCTCCCTGACGTGCACTGCCCCTTCTCTTCCTCTCCTCTACCTTTCTATGTTAGTACTTTGTATAAGTGTCTGTGCAGACCTCTGCCTAATGTTGGGTCTTACTTCACAGTTTTGTGTCAGTTCATCTTAATCTTCGCTTCCTATAATGACACCAGTTCTTCTATCATTTCAGCAGGTTTCCTCTAACACACAAGATTCCTTTTGATGTCTAAACTCAAACGAATTGTACCCCACTTTGTAGCATCTGCTCTAATCCATTTCCTTGCTTTTCATGCAATATCGCTACATGAGTGACCATCTTTAAACTGAAATTGTCACTCTGTTTAGACTCTTTATTATTGTGCATCAGTCAGCTTATTTTACATGTAAATAGCTCCTCACAATGTGGATGTCAAACTTGTTAAAAAATGTGTCAAAACTGTGGGCAAAATCACAGAAAACTGTTTTTGCAGGACAAACTCCATGCACTCTCCACGTGGGGGGCTTAGCCCCCTGCTCCTTTTACTTATACATACTAACTTCATTGTCACACAGTGCCAAAGAAAGGAAAAATTGCATGATAAACATGAATAAGTTTGCATAACAATGATCTTCACCTGAGCGGCTAACTATTAAAAAGCATGTAGAGAGCTCCATTTTGAAGACATAGCTTACTCCCATATTCTCTCTCAGCTGATTAAACTTTACAGAATGATATTTTTTTCCGTTCATTATCATTGTTCCAGATGTTGTGTAAGTCAACTGTCCTTTACATTCTAGCCAGTATATGCCAGTATATATAACCTGTTTCCTTCTAGTGCAGATAATTTCACTGTATTTGTTTTTTGCTGTCTTAATAATTTCCAGTCCATTTTGTCTTACTAATTTCCAATCCATTGTCATCATAAAGGACACCCTTCAGAACTAATATCAGTGTTGAAATTCCAAGGGTAAAATGTCCTTTAATTTGCAATCATTCTCCTTCAAACACAGTTAAAGGTTTGCAATAGCAGAGAGCAAGAAATAACTGATTAAAAATCATGCTAAATTCTATTATTTGACTTAGGAAATAGAGATATCTAATCAATGTGAGTACTGTAGCTTGAGACAAAGCAGAAAACATTCATATGTACTGAACTGATGATTGTTCAGTACAGCTAATACATCTGAAAAGTGATTGTATCAATAACTGCGAAAGAATACCTGGCTCTGTGCAAACAGGTATCCAGCCCTAACTACAACCCAGGTAATTAAGGTTTAGTTAGCAGTTGTAACACTTTAGGAGCCATGCAAAAAGGACATGGGAAGGGTTGTATGCACTCAGGGCACACAGGGTAGGTGCTATTTATCTGGTGGAGACTGAGGAAACTACCCCACATACTTTTGGGGGGAGGCTTAATGGCAGGGTGGCAGGAAGGTTGCTGAAATGATGACATCATTCAGAGTCAGCCTATTGCATGCCCCCTTCCTCTGATTAAGTTAAGAGAGCATGGGTACATTAGCGTTGCAAAATAAGAAATATCACAAACCACTCCACGATTGCCTTCCTGATGACCCCTCCTGCTCAGCCCTTACCCCAGTGACAGAAAAAAAGAGAGAAAGAAAGAGAGAAAGAAAGAAAGAAAGAAAGAAAGAAAGAAAGAAAGAAAGAAGGAAAGAAAAAGAAAGATGTGAAAAGGCAATAAAAATTTGCTAACAGCACATTTTCTCCCTTTAAATAAGTGATAATAATGGTAGTGTAGAGTCCTTCTCAATACCAGACAATTGTGGTCCTCTCTGGAGTTCAATGTTTTGTTAGGCTTGGAACCCTTATAAAATAAACAACAATGTATTTGTTTACTATGTTTATGCAAATACAAGTTAGGTTTTAAACTTTTCTAGATCACAAATAATTTGTAGTTTTAGCATTGTCATGTTTAGTTTGCATGCCACTAGTTAGCTAATTAGTTTTTGGGCTGCTAGTAACTTATTTTTATGGCCATGCATTATATGTTCATGGCTGAAGGCTGTTGTATTTGATGGTAGACATGTATAACTTCTTTTTGCATGACACAGTGTTTTTAGATGATATGCATTTCTGTTCCCTTGTGCCAGTCTCAAGCCTTAAAGGTTCCTTTTAAAGGGCAATTTCACTATGCTTGTTCCCAAGCAACAGATGCACAAAAATGAACTTTTGTAAATTTAATTTTGTGCTTGTGGTACAAAATAAATAGTGCAGTGTCGCATAATGGAGCACATCTGCTGACAGCATGTTTAACATAATGAAACTTAAAATTATGTTTTGCTTTCTTTTATAGCCTGGAGATACATGGACTTCCAATTGCTATGATTGCATATGCAATAAAACTACTGGAGTGGAGTGCAAACTAAGTGAATGCCCACCAAAACCTACTTGCCAAAATGATGAGATACTACAAACATCACAAAGTGAAGGCAGCTGCTGTCCAGCGTATAATTGCAGTAAGAAATATTTTGATGTACCATCTAAACAAAAGTCAGACAACAGTATTGAAAACCATAGACTGCCTAAGGCATACATCGTTATGTTTATAATCCAGCGTTATAATCCATGTTGTGCCAATTTACATTTGGCCTCTTTTTTAAAATGTAAACAGGACAGACTATTGGGTGTGATTTAGGTGCTGTCCAGATAATTGTGCATATGTAAAAAGAAAGTAAATGTGCTTAATCTTTTTTTAGTATTTCAAGAGATTGTATGAATCAACCATTTAGACAAATAAAAGAAAGAGTGTTATATATTAGATAAAGGAGTACATCCAAGCATACCAAAACCAATAATATAAAGACCAATTTAAAGAAAAAGTACAGAGCCTTATAGGCCTTTCAGCCTAGAAAAATGTTTATTTTTTACTATACAAACTGTGATATAACTGTTAAGGATATGTATAAAAAGATCTGATGTGAGTAGAAGGCCCAGAGAAAAATATGTTGCTTTGTAAATACTGTCATAATATTGTTTTTAAACAATATTAACTTCATTATACCTGCCAAGAGATTATAGTGCCTAAGTATTATATTCCAGATTAACTCTGTCTAAAATAAAATGGTGTTTGTAATTAACATCATGCCACGTTTGAGTAGTTTGACTGCAAAATACTTCACAGACATCCCTAACTAGATAATAATCACATTTTTGTTAGCCAAGACTCAATGCAGTAAAGCATTACAATTTTAATAGAATTTAAGTTTAATCAGAAAGAGCATCTGGGAAATTAAAATGTAATGCTACCTAACTGTATATGATAAGAATAACATGCTGATATCATATGTTGAAGCAAAATTCAAATGAATAACTGTTGATTAGCATAGGTTTGGTTGAATATAAAGGTAATAATATAATCTGATATGTGCTGTAGTGGTAGGTGTACTCTTAACCACTAAATGGTTGTATTTCCTCTTCCAAAATCCTTTTCACTCATATGGATTTCTTCTTCCTTTTTTCTGTAGAACAAATAACATGCATATATAACCAAAAAGAATACAAGGTTAGTAATTAATTTTATTCTTTTCTTATCTGTCACTGAAGTTCTGCCAATAATATTGTTGTATGAATATAGTTTTTTGTTATCACTGAATAAAAGCCTATTAAAATAGACTATCAAGTCATGTATAGATTCTGTTATTTCGCACCTGTACATAGTATACTTCCTTCATAATAATTTTTACTCAGGATATAACAAAATGTTCATTGTTTAGTACTCACTGTAAGTCTAAAGTTTTCTTTTATGTATGTTTTCTCTAATATATTCAAAATATTTTACAAAAAAATAACACAAAATTCCACCTAAGGAAAATAATACTGCATTAGACAATTGGTTTGTTTGTGTCTTTCGGCTTTTCCCGGTTAGGGGTCGCCACAGCAGAACTCCGGTCCGCTAATGATTGGTAGTGGATTTTTACGTACCGGGTTACCAGCCCTGATGAACAACCTTCAACGAAGGCATGCCCCATTCATGTATGCCTCCACACAGAAGACACTCTAGCTGAGAATCGAACGGGACAACATCTTGCCATGAGGCGACAACGCTACCGCAGCACCACCACCATAGATTTACCAATTGGTAAACAATCAAAATATAGAAAAACAGCAAGGTGAATAATTCAATTTATACCTAATTCTGCGGTTGTATGTATTGAAACCAAAATAGGTGAAAGCTTGCTTCATAGATAGTTGAGAGCCTCAGCAAATGCTAGAATATGTAAATGATAGCCAGTAATACTGTAAACACATAGTAGCACTGCCCATATACTCCGCTGAATCAAGATACACACAATATGTAATACAAATGCACAATAATCATTCAATATAGATTATAAAATGCCATGAGTAAATCACACATAGCATGCATCCAGCATGTAGTTAAAGTTCAAGAAGAAAGAAATCTTACTGTGACTTACTGGAATATTCAATTCCCCTAGCACAACTGTATTCCCCTATTCTGCATGTCTTTACAGCATATTGGCATTTATCAGCTAACCACAATCAACTATTAAAACTCCAGAAATGCCTGATTACAACGCCCTTGTTTTGCCTCCATTTCATCAAAGCCCCACAACATTTAAACTTCATTCTATTTGCTTACATATCTTGAATGAAGTCATGCACTTTTCTCATCATTATTAAAACTTACAAAATGCTGCTACATAGTCCACAACAAAACTATGACTAGTCAGTCATTTTATATTCCGAGGCATCCCTGAAGTAATAAGTTTACATGACTGCTAATAAACTGCTTTCCTAAAAGCCACTAATATAAATATTGTTAAATGTTTAAGCTGTACCGATTAGTTTGCTTTTTGTGCATTTTTGCATGCTTATTCCTCTCACAACTAAGTCAAAATAAAATGAAAATTTAAGAAAGCATGATATTATATCATTAATCATCAGCAGATGAGTTGTTGTATGATTTAGATGTATTCCCTTTTAGCCTAAGCATGCATTCCTTTGGCTTCAGGATCACCACAATCCCTATGGAATTTACTGTTGTAATATATCATGCCACACATAAATGCATTGCTTAGTTTTATGCCATGCATCTGCATGAATTGGCAATGCCACAAATTTCAGCCAAAACAGGCAACAGAATTCTCAATGATAGCGTCATGTAATATGAATGTATTTACTGGCACTAATAGAAGCTGCTAGATAACATGCTGAAAGTCTTACAGCTACACAGAGCATCTCGGAAGCAGGTCATTTTATCTATAATAATGTCATTCCCTTCTCTTTATGTTGCTGGAGATTAAATGCAGGTGTCTGGCAATAACAACCTCTGTGCTGTAAATTACAAAGTCAAGGGGTTGGTTCCAAGCAGACCATCCTCTTCTCCTTCTACAAGAACACAAGTGCATTGCTTCTTTGTGGAGGTGTGCAGTAGTTAGATCCATCATCTGTGGTAACATCCAAAGACACTGACAAAAACACAATAAGCTAAGAACTGCTAACCATGCACACTCCTACAAAAGCGGTGCGAACATCATGGTGCCAACTGGATACATGCCATTTATACTGTTCATATGCAATTACAACTGAATGGTATGCAAATCCAGCTTCATTACATGAAGTGCACTGCAGCTCTAGCTCTCAAGACATTAGTGTGACCCATATGGAAATTAGGATCTGTCGGTGAATCTTACCCTGACACAAATGTTCTCCAGGAGGGGCTGACACAGACCAACAACTGGTGTACGAGCCATGGACTAAAACTAAATGCCAAGAAATGCATAATAGTATCCTTTGGGAAGCCATCCATCCCTGGTAACTGTCATATTGACAACACACCCCTTAGAGTTGATCCAGTAGTCAGGGACTTAGGGGCACACATAGATAGTAATCTAGCCTTTGACCTTCACGTTGTCTACAGTGGTGAGGAAATCATTCTATGTTGCACAACTTATAAACAAAGGTATGGCATCTAAGTCCAAGGAAGTCATTGTCCCACTGTATTTGGCATTCATCAGACCTGTCATTGAGTACAATGCTCCCTTTGGTATGTACCTAACCAGGCATATCCAACAACTTGAATGTCCACAGAGGTTGCTTACTAAAAGAATACAGGGCGTAACTAATATGTTCTATGCAGACCACCTCAAGGCCCTGTACCTGTATTCTGTCTCCTAGAGGCTTCTGAGGGGAGTGCTATGACTGGCATACAAGGCATTGTCAGACCCCACTTTTATGGGCCTCCTGCATATCCACAAAACAATCAGTACCAGAATTACCCATTCTAAAGACTTAAACCTTGCTTGTGATATAAATAAGACCTGCTGGAGAGAGGGGTATATATCCCAGAGAGTACCCAGTCTATGAGACAGGCTTCCCATCCATGTGAAACAGAGTTCCTCCCTAACCCAATTCAAGTCCAACTTGGACAACTAGATGGGAAACCGGAAATTCATCCCTGGTTTGGCTCCTGTGTCTCTAATGCAAACAGGTAACCTGTAAATGGTTCATCTGCCAGGCCCATGCCTACCCTTATTAAGGGTATCAGAACTTGTCAGAGATTTGGGATGCATGGCTAGACTTAAAAAGGCCCTTGTGGTCGTTAGCCTAGTAAACACCTATGAACCTATGAACCTATATGTTTACTGTCCTTCCGCTGGCCAAATAGTTTAATGTGTTAATGTTTCAGGTTACATTTGCCAAATAAAAAAAAAATGTCTATGTGAGAGACAGATATCAAGCTGATTCCCTCCTGCCTTACATATAAGACACGCAGCAGGATATAGAGGACATCCCATTTCTACAATGTAGAATGCACAGCCTGAGTGTGCAGTTCTTTCCAGAAGATCAAATTCTTTTGAATGAATTATCCTCATATTATTTATCGCTATTTACATAATTAGATCAGAAAAAATACTTAATGAAAATGTCTAATAAAAATATGGATAGTCTCAATAAATATCTTAGACAATCAAATTCTACTGTCAGGTAGAACCTAGTATCCCGATTGCAATCTAGGAAAAGAAGAGGGCATTTTCAGTTTCTGAATATACCTTGTATGTGTCTTTATGTCAGGTAATGGTTTTAAAAATTACCACCACCTAAAATGGATCCCCAGGTAAGCACAAAGAGGATATTTCCATAAGAAACAGAAGGGAGGGACCTGCTCAAGGTAACAGTGCAAAACATAGAAAATCATAATTGGCAGCGAAATTGATTGATTAAAGTGAGTGCATTAAGGAATAACTGAATATGCCCAAAAGGTAAAAAGTGATGAATGCTGTTTATAGTAAGATGAAAAGGTGAAGGCTGAAAGTTAAGATGAAAAAGGTGTCACCAGCTCGGAGGGATGGGGGCAAAATCCTATACCATCAGTGTAGAACGTCAAGTGTGTGTAGCTAATTAAGCCTTTGATCAAAATGGGAATATGGCTGGTCATTGATAACTTTGCTTATGTAAGTATCAGAAAGGTAGACTAATTATTTAAAACCAAACAAAATATGTGACAGCATGAAGTGTTTGTTGTTTTGTGGGGAAAAAAGAAAAATAAAACATTAAAAAGCAATCAAAGCTAATTAATTGGAAAAGCATATGGAATGATGTAAAATCATCAGTTGTAAAAGAAGGAGAGTGATGCTAATAAACTAAATATTTCAAACCATATAGTAACAGATATAGTCTGCTCTTTAAAATAAAGTCATATATGGCAAAAAAGACACAGTGCTACCACTAGAAACTATTAACGCTACTTAGTACTACCATTAGGAACTACTAGGGAAACTTAGTGGTACTATTAGAAATGAATGGTGCTATTTAGTACTACTATTAGGAACTACTAGGGAAACTTAGTGATACTATTAGAAAGGAATGGTGCTATTTAGTACTACTATTAGGAACTACTAGGGAAACTTAGTGGTACTATTAGAAATGAATGGTGCTATTTAGTACTACTATTAGGAACTACTAGGGAAACTTAGTGGTACTATTAGAAATTAATGGTGCTATTTAGTACTACTATTAGGAACTACTAGGGAAACTTAGTGGTACTATTAGAAATGAATGGTGCTATTTAGTACTACTATTAGGAACTACTAGGGAAACTTAGTGGTACTATTAGAAATGAATGGTGCTATTTAGTACTACTATTTGGAACTACTAGGGAAACTTAGTGGTACTATTAGAAATGAATGGTGCTATTTAGTACTACTATTAGGAACTACTAGGGAAACTTAGTGGTACTATTAGAAATGAATGGTGCTATTTAGTACTACTATTAGGAACTACTAGGAAACTTAGTGGTACTATTAGAAATGAATGGTGCTATTTAGTACTACTATTAGGAACTACTAGGGAAACTTAGTGGTACTATTAGAAATGAATGGTGCTATTTAGTACTACTATTAGGAACTACTAGGGAAACTTAGTGGTACTATTAGAAATGAATGGTGCTATTTAGTACTACCATTAGAAACTACTGCTGCTACCTAATGCTACCAGAGAAAACTAGGCAACTCATTTAAGGAAATATAAATAATATTTCTAACCCAAATTCAAAACTCGATATTTAAAAATTATATTACATACATATATCTATGGGTGATAGACAGTTGGCTGAATGTTTGGAATATTGCACATTTGGAATCCCAGCACAATCACTTGAAGAGGTATTTGACTTAGGAATGTTAGCATTAATTAGTGCAAGATCATGGTACTGGGGACATTCCCCCTTTGCTCACTGTATTGTGATCTTGGAGATGGTGTATATAGTTTGAAGGAGGTTTGGGTGGTGCAGGAGGTTTGCTCTTTCTCTATTTTGTTTAATTTTCAATTGGCTGATGTTTGAGCATATCTTTGATCATGTACCATTTGAAAATATGTTTTACACACACATATATATATATATATATATATATATATATATATATATATATATATATGGAGAAAGAGAGGGAGATGAATATTTGTGGGAACACTGAATTTCATTCACACTAGGTTTGGTTGATATCGGTTTGGTTTTCTGTTGGTAAACAAAATGGGGTTGACTAAGCAGATAGTCAACAAGTCTGCAAGATCACACAATTTTTGGGGTTGGGCAATATGCCATTTTCTCAACCTCAACATTGTCCATTCTCAGCATTAGTATATAAAATTAGCAAGCAGGATGGAGGGTGCAGTGAAGTTTGCCTTCCTGCAAAAAATGATGTTTTTAGCATTACCTTTTTAATGCATTATCTCAATATTTAGAATACAATCTGTACAATATTTTAAGTAACTTTAATATTCCAGCATCACATTAATTGTGAGCAAAAAGCCTGATTGCACAATGTACTGCATTAGGGGTATTACAATTTAGTATTGCATGTAGAGATGAAGTCAATACACAACAAAAATATATAGTTCAAAGTAGGATACCTAATCTGTGTGGCATCATAGCATTTCAACAGCTTTGTCAATTTTATTCTGAGTAGGAGTAGCCATTCCACACGCACACACACACACACACACACACACACACACATATATATATATATATATATATATGGTGTATTTTTTCTCATTGAAAGCTCATCCTTTTGAAAAGAAAAAGTACAAATGAAAGAACCGATAATATTAAAAAAAAAAGTATGTAGGAATCAAACCCTGGACCACAGGAAGCAATTAAGCATCATAGTATCCCCTGTCATAACTGAGAATGACAATAATTTTCTCCTTTATAAATATTATTGATACTGGCCAGATTCAGTAAAGCCTACACTAAGTGTACACAATATGTATTCAGTAACATTCCTACCACGTTTTGTGCTTTCTAGTCACTCAGAAAGATTAAAGTAAGTGTGCATGTAGTCTGCACTTTGTGGTAACCTTTATGAATCCCTAACAATATTTAAAGCTGCAAGAAAATGTATATGAAAACTAAACTTAGGAGGAAGAAGTTAAGTTATGCCTTTGTTGTCTGTTCACTTAGAAACAGTGTACACTAGTGTAGGCAATTTATATTTTACCCTTATGCATGCTTGTATATTACTTTGACTTTAATATTACAATTAATATTCCAGCGCATTATAGGCAGTGTGATGTAGAACCAAGTGAAAGAAAGATAATCCTAGCATCCTAGCAGGAAGATACCATGCAAAGACATGCATGTTTATTTAGTTATATACTTACCTACTTTCTTATCACACCCAGAGAAAGGATGAGATTAAATCAAGAATCTGGTACATTGTACATGTTATTTATCTACACGTTTTAAGCATCATGGACAGCTATGCACATAACTGGCACATCATCAACCATTCATGTACAACCTTGGCACATCAACAAATACAACAAAGTTCCTTTAATCATGCCATGCTTACACTAATCAGTAGGAACTAAAGCAAAATGTTACACATGGCAAACCTAACATGTATGCCCTGACAATTCCAAGTCAACCTAGAATACCTAAAACAAACACTATATCTAAATGTAGACTTAGCAATAAATAAATAGAAACATGAATAAAGTAACCAAATAAATTGAAAAAAGATAGCAATTCTATTTCTGCATAGCATAAAAAAGTAATTTTACAAACTACCCATAAAAAAATTCACAGAGGTTGTCTATCTAAGCTAAGGATGTATGGAAAGAATAGTGAAACATTAATGAAGTGTACCTCAGAGGTGAATGAATCAGACTAAAATAGAGAAAGCATATTTCAGTATGTCTATATCAATTTATATACTCACACACTAACATGCACACTCTGAGTCCATATCTATCTTCTGTCTATATACATATCATCTCAGTCTGTGTGTGTGTGTGTGTGTGTGTGTGTGTGTGTGTGTGTGTGTGTGTGTGTGTGTGTGTGTGTGTGTGCGTGCGTGCGTGTGTGCGCGTGTGCATGTGTTTGTGTGTGTGTGTGTGTGTTTGTGTGTGTGTGTGTGTGTGTGTGTGTGTGTGTGTGTGTGTGTGTGTGTGTGTGTGTTATATTTAGATTTTTGATTGCTCTGTTTATAAATACCTGCCTTAACATATTTTTTAAATACTGCATAAGTACCATCTTTTGTAAGCTAAGTTGTAAAATGCAGATATAGTATTATAAACAGTGCTGAATGTCTCATGGAAATTAAGCATGGTCTTTTGTCTATCATGGCAAAGTTATCAAGATGAAACATTTTCACATTTCCTTCAGGAGTTTTTTTTAGTCATGTTTAACCTAATTCCACTAAGAGAAGTACTATCATGTTTGCTGAAACTTATTTCTGGTAGTTTTAACATAACAATTTTGCATACAGCTAGCTAAATATTTTATAGTTACAATCAAATCGCTTATTTGGGTATGTTGTATCTATGTATATTTTATTCCACAGCTTGGTGAAACGTGGACTTCAGGCTGTCAAGACTGTATATGTAGTCCTACATCAAATGCAGTTGCATGCAAACCTCATCAGTGTGCAAGTTTGCCTGTATGCAGTGAAAGTGAAAAACTGACAATCGATAACAGCTCTCCTGATCGCTGCTGTACCACTGGTTATTGTGGTAAGACAACATCTTATCAGTCTATGTTGCCATAATAATATTAATAACTTCAAAGAGAAAGGATACATTTGCCTGTTTTCTATAAATCTGCTCTGCATAGGTACAAGTTTTTGGAAAATTGTAGGATGGCTTAAATATATTCCTACTTTTGGTGTCTAAGAGGGTAATGACTGAATTTTAGAAGACTGCAAAACTGAAGTACAATTTTCATAAGTTCCTCATATAGATATATTGATAGATAGATAGATAGATAGATAGATAGATAGATAGATAGATAGATAGATAGATAGATAGATATGTAGCAGTAAAATTAGATATAATGGATGAAGTTTACTTTGTTGGGGAAAACAAACAACTGACAAAGTCAAGTGCATCACCCATTGTGTGTGTGTGTGTGTGTGTGTGTGTGTGTGTGTGTGTGTGTGTGTGTGTGTGTGTGTGTATATATATATATATATATATATATATATATACATATACATATATATATATATATATATATATATATATATATATATATATAAGCGTCCACTTTCAAATCTTGAAATACTGAAATATCAAATTTCAGTATCTCGAGAAGATATGGTTGAATGTGCAGTTACTCGAAACTGCACTTTCATGAATGTTAAGTTATTGAATTTGCGGGTAGTTGTAGTTTTGCATTGTTGTCTCTTTAAGGTATAGTATGGTCTGGGATTTAGAGATGGTGACTGATATGTGGTTATATGTGGAGACTGAGCTAGGTGTTTTCTGCGTAAGGGGTTTGGGTAGGAATTTGTTACTTTTTTATTTATTGGGAAAGTTTAGGAATAAATTGGGGTACGTAGATGACAGTGAGTATGTGTGTGAGTGTGTGTGTGTGTGTGTGTGTGTGTGTGTGTGTGTGTGTGTGTGTGTGTGTGTGTGTGTGTGTGTGTGTGTGCATGTGCGTATGTTTAAGTATATATATTAGCCAAGTGTCGCCATTCCCTGTAAAAAAAATTGGTAATGTTCAGGTTCGGTTTATTGCAATTTTGGTGTTGGCCTCTCCAGAATCTGTTATTCTGGTAAGTGCAAATTCATTTAACTGAATTAGACATGTGTAGATACAGGTCTACTTTAAAATACCAAAATGCCATAACATCGACTTGCGGAACATTGAGATGAAAACCATGAAAATTTACAATAAATAATGCTCATATCACCATAATTTTTCACAGAGAACAGAGGCAGTTGGCCAACATGGTGAACTTTACCCTTTTCTCTACTATAGTGCAATCTCAGAGTTAGTATATTTAGTTAGCAGGGGGTGTGGTGGGTGTGAGGAGCAAAGCCCCACACTTGGGTGGGTTTTATTTGCTTCCATTTGTTTTTTATGTACTGTTGGCCAAGTATTTACTTCCAGAACATTTCTCAATGAACAAGTATCTATAATTTCCTATTTCCCTTTATTTCTTCACAGACAGAAAAGAATACCACTTGCCTCTCACAAACAATATTTGTAGCTTTGAGACATAAGTTAAAATTGAAGTCCCACCTCTTCTCTGTCCGTCTAAACCACCATCAGCACTGCTCATTTCTCCTCCTGCCTTCTTCACAACTCTCCCTCTCTACATTACTTGTCCATTTCTGACTCACCTACTACCACTTCTTCATCCACTCTTTATCCCCAGTGATAATTTACTATTATATTTCCTCATCATTTCACTCATAAAATCTCCTCTGCAGGCCCCCTCCATGTTTTGACTATGTTTCCTAACTTCTCCAATCATAAGTTGTATCTTCAACCTCTCCTCCCTCATCCTGCCTCATTTTTATTATATGCACCAAATATACATTTTTTTGTTTATTATCACTGTACCCAGCTCCACCCCTTACCTTTCTAACTTGATCCCAAATACTCCAAGCATCTCTACAAGGCCACCACATTTGAACCTAGTCCACATCTCTCTTTCTCTCCCGCTCCCCCCCCCTCTCTCTCCCCCTTTCTATCCATAGTTCCAGCAGTAAGGTATAGAACTCTATCCTTTCACAAAAACTCTCTGGGACATTCTATACCACATATGCATCAGATTCCTCTACATGTTACCTCTCTGTCTGTCTCTGCTTAATAATCCTATCATCTCCTGTACTCTGCCCCTCTTCCAATCCCCTTACTATTTTCATCCATCTAATCCACTGCTCTGTGAACTTATCCATACCTAATTCTCCAGAATTCTTTCCAGTCTGTCACTCATCTGGTCAGGATAAAACAGTTGTGGGTTCTGTTCAGTCACGTTTATTATACACAAACACATCAGGATCGAGGCTTTCTAACTTAAGTAAGCTTATACAGACTGACTGCCACATTTGACACTCTAGCTGTTCTCTCAAAACTGCACTGCTCCCTACACCTGTTCGGTATTTATACTGCACGTGTGTCACTTGGAAATGCTTCTTAAAGTTACAACAGACACACTGTTCTACATCATCCCTCTTTGAGAAATTGTTCATACAACAATAACATTGAAAGACATGCAACTGTACAAAATAATCTTTTGTCATGCAATTATAGATACACATAAAACAATCATGTCCAGGTTGCTACGTATTTCCCACTGGGTTTAAAGATACAAACAAATTGTGTGATATAAAAATTGGAAGTAGGTTTAGCAACAGGAACTGTCTCTATAGAATGTTCATCTTTAGCGACATCAGGAACATTATTAGGAAGGGGAGCTGTTGTCGAGACACATTCTGCCATCAGAACATTGTCTGGATTGCTCTGAGATGTAGGGTCAGTATCATAGGTATGATGCTGTGAAATTGGTTCTGATACAGGAAGAAGATGCCTGTGGTTTCTCCTGTATTCCACACCATCCTACTAGGTAGGATCTCTGCTTGGTACAAACACATATTACTTAACCAATCTGGTTGAAGCCTTTTGCCCTTTGCATCCTAACAGTCTCTCCTTTCTACAATGGACAAAGAAGACTGCTC
The DNA here is from genome assembly GCF_019279795.1 of Protopterus annectens. Lineage (NCBI taxonomy): Eukaryota > Metazoa > Chordata > Ceratodontiformes > Protopteridae > Protopterus > Protopterus annectens. Next base: position 1,141,062,936 of record NC_056745.1, read on the forward strand.
TTCTTGTCATAACTGGACTTTTGCAAAGATCTCTTTTTAAGCAACCAGGTTTTAACTGCTCTGTTGTTCTTAACATGAGACACTAGTAAACTGGAACTAATAGATCGGGTTGCTCTAATCTGCCTCAATAGAAGTCTCTGAGCAGGCAAGCCAAGTAGGCTGTCATGGAGTATGTTTCTGAGGCTGAGTAGATTCAAAAAGATATCAGTATTGTCATGTTTTGACCTTTCAAGTAATTGCTTTGCATTCTGTACTGCACATTCAGCTAGACCTTTTGACTGTGGATAGTCATGATTTTGGCTTAGCTGAAGTGGCTCTCTTTGTAAATTCAGTTTGGTACTATTAGACATTGAACAAAAGGAAAGTACTTTATCAATGTCTTTTGATAGAGAAGGCTAAAATACTAGACCTCTTGCCCTTCTTTTGGTAGAATCAGAACTTGGATGACCATAATTTAGAATCTGGATATACACATGTTGTAAGGAAGTAGGAACAACTATTTTAGGACCTTTGAAAATGGTACTCTCTTCCATCAACTTCTCATTTCGGTAAGGAAAGTAAGGTTGTACTTCAGGCATTACACAAGATTGCCTTGATGGCCAACTGACATCAATGACGTGGTTGAGTTTTTGCAAAACTGGATAAGTCTTTGTATGATCTCTCAGCTCATCTAATCTTGTAGAAGTAAAATTACGTACCTCCATGACATCAAAGTCAAAATTCTCCTCATCTTGCTTTTCCATAGTATTTCGGGGTGATCTGGACAAGGTATCAGCCAGATATAAAAAGTTTACCTTTAGTGTAGAAGTTGTACTTGTGTAATTTGTGCATAATTTTTTTGCAGTCTAGCTGGAGCTATATGCATAGATTTCTTTAGAATAGCAACTAGATGCTGATAGTCTGTTTCAGTCTGGATAGCTAGACCATAAATATAATCATGGAACTTAGAACATGCCAAGACTATTGCCAAAAGCCCCTTCTTATTCTGAGTATACTGCATTTCAGTTTGGGTAAGAGCTTGAGACACATAGGCAACAGGTCTGCCCTCTTGGAGAATAACTGCACCTAAACCAAACGTTGAAGCATCACAAGAAAGAATAACTGGTTTATTAACATCATAGTATCTCATTGTAGGTGGACTAGAACATCCCTGCTTAAGGTTGTCAAATGCTCTCTGGTCTGTCCCAACCATGACCAAACAACATTTTTGCATGTTAGCTCTCTTAAAGGTGCTGAAATCTCACTAAAATCAGGAATAAATTTGCCCAAGTAGTTAACTATGCCAAGAAAATTCTGTAGAGCTTGGACGTTATCTGGAGCCTGCATTTGTATAATGGCTGCTTGTTTGGATGGATCAGGTTGCAAGCCAGAATTGGTAAATAAATGACCAACATATGTGACTTCTGTAAGCCTGAATTTAAACTTCAGAGGATTAAGCTTCGGGTTCACTTCACATGCTCTGTCCACAACATTTCAGAGGTTTTGGTCATGGTCTGCTTCACCATTGCCTCCGACCAATAAATAATCAACAATTATGGCACATGGATAACCTGAAAAAAAATTGCTCCATTGTTGAAAGACTTCACTTACAGAATCTATAGCAAAATGCATCCTAAGAGTCTGTATCTGCCAAATGGGGTACTGAATGTAGTCAGTAGTGAAGATTTCCGATCAAGCATCACTTGCTAAAATGAGCACTTTGCTAGTAGCATTTGGCATCAGGGCAGTGACCTCTTCTACTGTATGCATAAAATGACAGGGTCTCTTTAATGCTCTATTCAAGTCTCTCGGATCAATGCATATTCTGATTTCATCTAAACTCTTTTTATGAGCAGCTACGATGGAAGATACCCACTCGGTTGGTTCTGTGACTAGACAAATCACACCTTGCTGCACTATTTTATGAAGTTGGACCTTGACTCTATTCTGCATAGCTATTGGAATGCTCCTTGCTGGTCTGACCACTGGACTGACTTCTGGATCTATTTTCATTGAGTACACAACTTGAAGTTTGACCAAAACGTTATCAAAAACAGCATACTCTGAGAAAATGATATCTGTGAAATTGGAACTAGGACATGTGCTTATATGATGGACTTCCTTGGCAAAAGAAAACAGTTTCATTCTCAAACTGTCTCTAAGACCTAACAATGACAGGTCTTCGAACTATGTAGAATTGCAAGCAGTATTTCTTCTCAGCCGAAACGAATGAAAGTATTACTGAACTTTCAGTTTAAATCTCTTCACCTCCATAAGCAACAAGTTTTGCACTATTGGTTAGATTAAGTTGCTCATCAGCTCTCACCTTAGGAAATGTTTTCACTGACATAACATTGAACTAGTGCCCATTTTGAGTTCTGCGGGCTAACAATTAATCAGAACAGTACAAAACACTTCATTTTTTGCCAACAAATCTACTGCATCGACTTTTTCACCAACTACTGATATACCATCTACATAAAAAGTAGGGTTGCAGCTCTCTATATGATCAACTTGCTTTTTGAGTGACTTTTCTTTATAACAGAATGAGGCTTTCTTGATTTGCAAAACTTTTGAAAATTATTCCAGTTTTTACATTTGTGACATTGTAAACCAGATGTTAAGCACTTTTCTCTTCTAGGCTCATGACTGGCACCACACTTGTGACAGCTAACAATAAAGCTTGACACTGGTTTTGCTGATTCACCCTTATACTGCTGGAGTTGCCATGTGCTGAGGCCTGTTTCTGCCAGCCACACACTGAGTACTGTTTATGTTTGCTCTAGAACTTGGTAAAATCATGCTTTTATCACTTACAAGCATATTTGTGTGCCTCTCTGTCAGTTCATGGATTTGACAAACCTCTGTTGCCTTGCTCAGTGTTAAATCACTGTCATGAAGTAAAATCTTTCTCTCTGGAGCACTATTAACATGAGACACAAGCCTGTCCTTAACTCATCTTTCAAGTCACCAAATCTGCACGTCTTAGCTTTATTTCTCAAGTCAGTGATATAAGCTGCAAAAGTCTCCCATGGCTTTTGATCTGTTGTGTAAAATAAATGCCTCTCTAATGTAACATTTGTCTGGGGATTGCACATTTCTCTGCATTTATACTTCACACACTCAAGATCCTCTCTTGATTCAGCTGGTACAACAATTTGGCTGTGTTCCCCCCCTCCAGTATATACTGCTGGTGCATACACAAATGAACGCTCCCTTTCAATAGCTTCAGACCCTACCAAGTTAAACAAATGAAAGCCTTTGTATGTACATCTTTATCTGAAAAAGCTGTTTGTATAAAAATGTCACATTCCTCCTTGAATACTCTCCAATTCTCTGCACTATTGTGATCAAATACAAGTCGACTGGGTCTGCAAAGTGCCTTTGCAATATCAACACACACCACTGAAGGCTCTTGAATTTATGCACAAACATGCACACACATATCTATTCCAGAAATTTATGCCAACACTTGTAACTATGCCCAATACCAGAGTAAGCCTCTGAAACACTTGTACTTTGCAAAATACGTCTCAGTGGCACAAGAACACTCTTGAAATCACTGAATTTATGAAACCATTCCTTATCAGTGTTATCTGAAATAACTGTGCTTTGCAAATAAACTGTACACAGTAGAAGAAGCTCATAGGAAGAAACGCTTCAAACTGATTGCACATGCGACTGAACTGTGTACAGCACACAGTAAACTTTTCAAAATAGCTGTACTTTGAATAACACTGTATAGTGTAAGAAACACTTTGAAATGACAAAACTCTGTGAACAAACGTACACAGCACAAGAAACTTTTTTGAAATAATTGTATTTTTGACTGCACTTTTTCAAAGTAGTTGCAATTTACACATATATACTTTTTGAAATAAATACATCATGATAAACCACATACTGCAAAAACTTTGCATAATCTGAAATACTTCCGTATCTGTAGTTATGCCTTGAATAGCTTTGGTTAATGCAAAATAGCTGCTCACTCTGAAATACGATTTGTACTAAACATTTTATAGTTAACAAAAAACAATCATGCAGACAGAGAACACCTCTGGCTGTTTCTCCTCTTCATCTCAGTCTTATTGGACATTCCCTCATTAAGAAATAGTCACACCTATGGAACCCTATACAATGCTTCTACTCCCCTCATCCAGCATCCATGTTCACTACTGTTTGAAAGGGTCTATATTAGAAGACCGAATGTTTAGGTGATCAAACACCTAAACATCAATCTTATAATATCAAACCACACAATGTTGAGTGTCCCAGGGAAACACGTCCTTCAGCCACAACACAAAAAAACATTACTTTATATCTAAATTAAGTGGGGGGCTTTGCCCACCCCACTCCCTGACATGGGGGGCTGTGCCCCCCACACCCCCCTAACTAAATATACCAACTCAGAGATCGCTCAACAGTAGGAAAATAGCAAACTCCGGTGAATGGCCAAGGGAAAGCTTTCCCTGCGTTAAATCGGCCATTTGCCATTTTTTGCTTTCGATATTAGAAGATCGATGGTTAGGTGTTTGATCACCTAAACATTCAGTCTTCTAATATAGACCATTTTGAAATGCCTTTTATATTAATTCTTATAGCACATAAACAACATCAATGAGTTCTGTCCCAGCTCTGTCTTCCTTCTTATTAGCTTCCCAGGTTACAAAGTTTATTAATATTCTCCAGTGATTCTTTGATGATTTCCATACTACAAACCCTACTTGCTCCTTCCCTATTAACTGAAGCAGAACACTCTTCAATCTTTCCATCAAAATAAGAGCAAATATATTGATATCCACATTGTATAAAGAAATAGAGCTATAATTCATAATAATCATGTAAATTCCTTCCTGCTTACACAGAATCATTAACATGGCCTTTTTGACTGACAGTGACAATCTACATGCCACTAGAATCTCATCTTTGGCAAATGATCCTCAGTGTGAAATCCCACTCTTTTATAAAAGTTGATGGGGTCTCTATCTGGTCCTTCAGCCTTCCCCTACTTTCAATGAATTACCCTCATCTTGCGGCTCAACTCTTGTCTATCCTCTACCTCTAAAACTGTCCCCTTCCAGAAATTAGAGAAGACATCCTGGAACCTTACCTTTCTTTTAATTCTACATATTCTTGATATCCCTAATCTACTTATTTGACTTCTTCCCACCTCTCAGTCATGCCTTACTTTGCCCACTCATACCTTTTTCTCACATGCTTTTATTTTCCCCATCAACAATCCTTGATCTATTGCCCCATTTATCCACCAGCTTACCCCATCTTACCATTTCCACCCTAACCCTAGTTCCTTCAAGATCTTTTATCCCTAATTAGTATTCTTCAATCTTGTCCTCACTCACTCACTCACTCCACCCATAGTTACCTGAGCTTGAAAATACTTAAGCTGCTCCTCTATGTTCTTAATTCCTTTATTGTACTCTCATCATATTATCTCTATCTCTCTCCCCTATTATCAAAATTTCACCCCATACCATTCTCTAAGCTTTGCATCATCCTCCTTGATCCTATTCATAAGAACATGTCCTACACCAACAGTAATCATTTAATATCCTTCATACTCATATTATGCACCAGATTCCACTCCCATACTTTTAGGGGCCCTTCTCCCTCATCCCATTACAATTGAACCATAGTATGTTGAGATTTAACCCTTTCGCCCAGTGTACCTCCATCAGCTCTCCTAGTGTCTCCTTATCCACCAACAGTCTATCAAACCTACTAGCCAGCTTTCTTTCACCACCTAGAAAAATTAAATCACCTCTATTCTGGCTTTAAAATCTGTCAAATATCCAAAAGCCCTCTCTCATTATAGCCTCCCCAGCTCTTTCAGACTAGCTTTATAAAATTCAACTAGCCCAAATAATCTATTTCTCTTCTTGTTCAATCAAACAGTAATATCTTCCTAAACTATCAGTCTTGTCCTAAGAAGACTAATCCACTCCCAATAAACTTCTGGTCTCTCTGTAATAGGCTCATAAAAGGAATATAAGGCTATTGCTTTGCCTTCTCTAAGCCATTTGCCTGCCACCCACCATCCATGTCTCTCTCCATCACTACTAACTTATCTAACCATTCCTCCTTATTTTTCTTCTGTGTCCTGACCATCAAGCGAGCCTGTGTTACCAGCATTAAGCTTCACTTCCTGTAATAAGATTACATCTATTTCCTCCATTACAAATTTGCATACATTTTTCTCCCTGTTAAAGTGATTATTAATACTCCTAACATCCCATTCTCCTATAATTAACCCCTCCTCAAAAAGAACCCCTACAACTACTTTACAGCTAGGATTCACTGGCCCTTGGATTAAGACAGTGTTTTGACCAACACTAATGCTACCCCTGGGCAGGGCAGAGTGTTGGCATATCATTAAGACTCCACCTGGATAAGTACAAGGATCCTTATATTCCTTGTAACTGATCTTGACCTACTCCCCAAACTACTCTAGCCAAAGCTTTACATATCCCTATTTGCTAATGTTAATGAAAAATAAATCACACCTGCCCACATTCCATCAGTGACTCAGTGACCTACCCTACCCTACTGATTTATATAAAAATTTCCCCTCTATATCAAGTTTCTATCCACTTTGCTAACATGTTCCTAGTTTGGCAACCACCCTTAGTTACGTAACCTGTTATTTAAATAAACTCTAAACAATCACTAGTATCTTACAAATACAACAAAACCAGACAAAAACATTTTCCTTTGATTTTTTATAGAGACTGCTCAATAATTGGCACAAATCCTCTTTAAATAACTAAGAAGTCACACATTTTATACATTCAAGTCCTATCCACGTTAACAGCATTTCTTGAAAGCAAAAATTAGCCACATGTTAAAATAAAGCTCTTACATACCATTGTTGCCGAATTACCAGCAATACCTTCAATAAGTTAAGATTCTTGGAGTTTCCCTGACCTGTTCAGTTATTCATCAATGATCAGCCCTAAACTCATACAAAGATGATGTGAAAATGTAGATCATATTTTAATGGGGGGATACATCCCAACTACATAACTGGAAAGAATTGCTCCCCAGTCCCTTCACAAGCATTTGTCTTCTAGCTACACTGTCTCATTTCTTTCTGACAGTCACTGTAAACCATCTTTTGATTCTTTTGTAAGTTCTAACCTTATCCAGCAGACCAAAAGCAGTATCTCTTATCCACTTAAGCTGTGCAGAAGAGGTGAATAAAAAGGCCAAAACATGCATGACCACAACTACTGGGGTTTGGCTTTATTGGTCTGAATGCAAACCTAATTTTTCATAAAAAAAGCAATCAAATGCAGAAACTAAACATTTCTTAAGTTAAATTTGAGAGAGAGATACAAACTGTATTTATACAGAGGTAACATTAGTAGTACTACCAAAAATTGGCTTCAGCCTACTAAATAAGCATTATAGAAAACAAAAAAGAAATGGTAGCAACAAAATGAAATAGCTTAGATGAGGTTTGAGTTTGTATTATGGATGGTGGCTATGGATTAAAAGGTAGTCTAGGAAAATGTCAACACTCTGCCTAAGGGAACGGGACAGAAGCATAATGAGGCCAACCAAATGAGTGAATGGACAGGGTTAAGAAAAACATCACAGACTTAAGAAAACTGAAACCCGAAATGACACCTTAGCAGTAACACAAAAAATGTAGTTTAAGTGCTTACATTCCTTTAATATCACCAGAACTTGTCAGAAAAAAATACTAATAGCATTCTTTCTCTTAAATACCCTGCCTAAATTGACATAATAAATATTTTGACCAATAACAGAATATAATTCATGCATATTCAATTCTTAAAACATTATAAGTATCATATCACTTTAAATTAATACTAAATATATCAATATTTAAAATACTAAGAAACTAATCTTCAGATATAATATAAAATGTAAAACTTGTTAATTAAATGGCACAAGGTTCAAAATAACCTTCTTTTCAAAATACATTTGATATTAACAGTTTCATTTAAGTCCCATTTTTATAAGACCTTAATAGCATTTGCCATTTAAGTTCTCTGCATACCAATTAATTCTTGAAACTGTTGGTATAGGACATTCCATCATCTTCTAATGCAAAGAAGCTGAACTTCCTAAAACCAAAACATAGAGAAATGTATTTAGCCAATGTGTTGGTATAATTTTTATTTTAATAACATTATTATGTTCTGAGATTTTTTTGGATAACTTCCTGATGGTTTTCCCTACATAATAATGATCACATTCACAACACCTAGCCAAATAAGTGAGCTTTGCAGGCTGTGCACTACAGATGTTCACCAACAGGACATTGAGCTTTCATTTCATAAAATGATAAGGTGATGTTTAGTTCTTCTCTGGAATTGTTGCCACTCTTGGATCTCAACTTTCTCCTTCTGATTCCACTGTTTTCATTTTACTATTAGTCTGTTCTTGGGTAGTGTTTATAGTTCCTATTAATGACAACGTCCTGACTTTGCCTTACAACTTGTTGATTGGTATTTCCTACCTGGATGATTTAGCACCAATTAGTTATCAATTCTGTATTCCTGCTTTATGACTAGAGTTTTTTTCCATCCTTATTAGAGAAAAATTTCCACCCACCACTGTTCCTCTCTGTACCAACTAAATTGGCTCAAATCTCTTCACTACCTCACTTATCTACAACTAACTACAGCCCATAAACATATCTACCACCCAGCAACCTGCCCTTCCCTCTCCTCCATACTGACCATGTACCATCCTAATCGACACCTCAGGTCTGAAAACAAAATGTTACTGACTGTTGACAAACCCAAGCTCTCATCCGGCCAAATTTATTCTTTTACTGTCTCTAAACTATGGAATATTCTCCCTCCTTCACTCAGGGCTACCAGTAATTCTCTTCCTTTAAAAATCCCTCAGACTAAATCTCTCCTCTTATTGGATATGTACCTGCACCCCAACAAACAACCTCAAAACCTGACTTAATTTAATTATTGTTATTTCCGCTCCTATTCTCTACTATACTTACTCCTTCTACTGTCACTCTGGCTTGACGTTTCCCTCCTTTAGCCCATCTGTCTCCTTCTACTCTCACCCTGAAGCTAACTCTCCTCTGCTAAAGAATTCTGCATTTACAATTCTTATTTGAATGTATTCTATTTTTACTTGTATACCTATACCATTATTGCAAACAATCTCACTGTTGTTATTATTTTATTGATTGTACTGCTACATCTCGACATACTTTGTTTTTGTCTGTTAACATTGCTTTGTATGTAATTAATGAGGCTCTTTTCTCCCCAGGCCTCCACTGAAAATAAGCTCATTTAGGCCTAGTGGACTTTCCTGGTAAACAAATGCAATAAATAAATCTTTATTATATTTGCCTTCAAGAAATCTTTTCCCTCAACATTCTTGATAACTTCTGCCCTATTGTAACATTAATTTCCTGGGTAAAGTTATTTAGAAAATCACTAGAATTGTATTTTACAGTCATTGGGATCAATGGACCTTACCTTAGCAATTTACAAATTCACCGTTTATTTATTCATTATTTATTGACATCTGATTACCAGAGAAAGTCTGAATAGGTAGAAGGCCATTTTTAGTGGAAACCCGGGAAGAAAAGCTCCAAACTATTACAAAGCATTTTAAAAACTATAATTTTACAATCTTCAAAAATAAATCAAAAACATCTGCAGTTTATATAATTATAACAAATTAGGGATAATATAAAAACAGTTGTTAAGTATATATATAAGTTATATATATAAGTTATATGACAATCATATAAGAAGACCATGGTTTAAGTTTGTTTAACAGTAGTTTTTATCTGGAATAATCTAAAAGGGTGGGGAAAGCCAAACACACTCTGGCTAGGCTTATAAATGCCCTATGAACCTAGGAATGTGAGAACAGGTTTGAAGGTGACAGTGGATGTGATGATAGCGGGCTGTTGGGCAGGGTTGGTTAGAGACGCCCACCGACTGGTCAATTTATAACTGAGTGAAATCAGTTTATCACCAGTACAAAACAATTAACAAAGAGATACATAGTAAAAGTGGTTTTCTGTCATTTCCTGAGGCTAAATAACTGACATGTGCAGTATAGTCTACTAGTGAAGAAAAAGGGACCGGCCGCCAACTTAGTAACAGGTCCTTAGAGGGGACCTATTATTTAACAGAGCCATTCAATCACAGAGCAGTCATGTATTTGACTGATTAAAGTTAACAGACAGCAAGGTTCTTCATAATATATGTGTTTAATTTATACAATGACACAACTCTCAGTAAACTTGTAGGAAGATGGCCTTGTTTCACAGCTCCTGCAGTATTGAAGTCAGATGTAGTGACCACAGGCTTTTATAAATGACACAGTTTTCAGTAAACTTGTAGGAGTAGGGCCTTGCAGCAGAGCTACTGCAGTATCAAGGTCAGATGTAGTGACAGCAGGCTTTTATACAATGAAACAAGTCTCAATAAACTTGTACAAGCAGGGCCTTGTGGCAGATCTCTTGCATTATCGAGGTCAGGTACAGAGACTGCAGGCTCTGCTCTATGACAGAAGATAGAAACTGAGTGTAAGAGGAGACAATATATCAGAGCATTAAGACTGCACTTATTTCAGCAGTGAATTATCTCATTTAGTTAGAGACTAAGCCATGGAGAGGATCATAATGGATCTCATAAATAAAGACATAGGGAATTTGCAGACTTTGGATCCAACCCAGTTTGGCTTTGTCAAAGGCAGATCATGCCTTTTAAACTTGGTCGACTTTTTCGAAACAGTCTCAAATGGTTAATCCTGACAATAGAGGAAAACAGGATATTTTGACTGAAATAGAAATCTGGTCCATTCATGTCAACTGATTATTCAAACTGATGCCATGTCCATTTACTTTTTGATACAATTCCAAACTACAGAATACAACATGAAAGCAACATGGTATTGAAAGTAAATGAACATGGCATCAGTTTGAATAATCAGTTGACATGAATGGACCAGATTTCTATTTCAGTCAAAATATCCTGTTTTCCTCTATTGTCAGGATTAACCATTTGATACTTCTAAAAAATTATCTCTATCATACCATCATTGATGATTTAGTTTCCTCTTATCTTTAGATACTGTGCCTAAATAGTCAATCTGTTGACTATGTGTACATCAGAGAAACGTGCATCTGAGCCTCTTTATTTCCATCTCATTCATACAATCATCAGTCAAATTATGATGGCTTATCCCAAACTATGCCTCTGCCTTATCAGAATAATCTGTCATCTACCTTTTTCTTAATGTCCCTATCTTTCCAGTCTAGTTCATAGGTTCTTAGGTTCATAGGTAGGTACTAGGCTATTGGCCCAAGGGCCTACGTAAGCCTAGCCAACAAGATTCCCTGTCTTACACCACCCAGGAAAGTTATTTTCCTGTGCCACTGTCGTGCAGAGACACAGAAGTGATCCCCAGGATGTATTTCCTATTTCCCATCCACTAATCAAGATTTTTCTTGAAGAGTGCTAATGAATAACTTTGCTTGACATAGATGGGTAGCCTGTTCCAGAGTATGGGAAGTCTCTGGGACAGGTATCTATCCCCCCAGCATATCCTGTTTATTGTGGTGACAAGGTTTAGGTCCCTAGAGCATGTAGCTCGGAGGGATTGGGATTTCTTTAGGTGTAGCATGTCCAACAGCTCTGGGTTTGACATAGCTTTATATGTTAGGCAGAGATCACCTCTGAGTAGGCGATAAGCTATGGAGTAAAGCTGGAGTTTTTTGACACGGTCAGTGTAGGGCATTTGTTTGAGTCCAGTAATCCTCTTTGTGAGGAACTTCTGTGGCCTTTCCAGCTGCTGCAGATGTCTTGTGAGGTACATTCCAAAAGGGGCGTTGTACTCTGTAATGGGTCTAATGAGTGATGAGTAGAGGGTAATGATGACCTCTTTTTTCCTGGATGAGAACCCTTTTATGATGAGGTGTGCCACGTAGAAGGACTTCCTGACTACTGTGGCGATGTGACTATCAAAGGAGAGACTACTGTCCACCTGGGTCCCAAGGTCTCTTATCATGCATTTGGTGTTAAGTAGATTGCTGCCTATGTGGTAGTTCATGGGTTCTTGATGTTTTTCAATCTAGAGTCCCAGATAGTCAATAATCAGCCTGTCAAAAGTGCATTACCCTTGCTTGACACTTCAGTTGCTTTATTATAAATCATATAATCTACTGGTTAGTTATTCAAAGATAACTAATAACTTTTAATAAAGAAATTATCTTTTTTATCCTCACTTGTATCTAAAATATATTCCATGATATAATGAAGTTGAAAGGTGCATTACATTTTCCTTATAATAACCTCATGGAATAACAGAAAACAATCTTATCCTCTTTCATCAGTCAAGTACTTTGAGGCATTATGTTACTTTTATACTGTTTATATATCACTGTATATAATGAACAATTACTGGTACTAAGAGAACATCATGGGAAATGCTAATCAAAAAATGTATAATAGTAAATCACTGTTTTTAGAACATATATTTTATGTTTTTGCAGTTAAAATAACGTGCACATATAACCAAAAGAAATACATGGTAAGTGTTATCAAATTCTTGGCGGTTTATTTTAATACTTGAATATCAAGCTACAAAGTTCACAAACAATTCTACACTTTTTCACTAACAGCTTGGTGATACATGGACTTCTGGGTGCCAGCAATGTACTTGTAGTAAGATAACAAAGTCTGTACAGTGTGTACCTCAGAAATGCCCAGCAGATCCAATATGCAAGCCAGACGAAAAACTAACAAAAAATTTTGCAAGTGGCTCCTGCTGCCCAACAACTCAGTGTGGTAAGTTTTATTTGAAATAATGCACTGTTTTTGTATTTTTGTTTGATTGGTGCTAGTGAAAATCTTGATAATTACTTTTATAGCTTCAAGAATAAAATTATCATTGCTTGTATACAGTTATTTAAGTCCTACCCAGCTATGCTGTGGTATGATTGAGATGCTTGTGCAAAATTATCCATTTTACTCAGACATAATGACAGATCATATCATAATTATGTAACTTGTCCTCAGGTAGCTGCCCTGCAGCTCTATTCCAGAGCTTTCCAATGCTCTTTGAGGGTTAACTAATACCCCATTAGAAAAAACTTTTTATTGACCAATCCAGTCAAAGAAAACATAAATACCTTAATGTGTGAAGATCGCCTGCTGTCCTTTATTTGCAAAAAGTGAGTGTCACTATCCTTTGTTTAAAGTAGCCTCTTGTAATAGCCCATATCATCCTATTACTTCCTGCTTGCAAACTCTTAATATGACCAATATTGTTTAGCTCTCAATAATGCCTTTGAGAATTTTTTGTGTATTCTATCAATCAGTCAGCTAGAACAGGATATACATTTGAATTTACTAATTGTCATTATAGCATTTGTAAGTGGCTTTTGTATTTACCACTTTTTTTCCATAATGTATGGCCACAATGTCACCAAGCTAATGTATGATCTCCTCTACAATAAAGTGGGTGTCAAAAGTAGGTGCATTTATTGCCACTGTGGATATCTGGGTACTTGAAGTGTGTCATTCCAAACTGATTTAAAAGATCACTCAACATGAATGATTGTACTGGTGGGTGTGGCAGCATACTTTATTCCATCAGAATGAGGAAGGTCTGCCCTGGATGGTCCTGCAAGTTATAAAATTATTTTTGTTTAAATATTATTCTTTCTGAAAGGAGTAATATAACATTTCTTAGTATCACATGCTTTCTTAACATCACATAACACATCAACAGTTCTAGTTACAAAACTTTCATTACAATCTCTATCAACAAAACTTTGTTGCATAGTAACAGATGTTTGGTTTAAATCTTACTTTTTGGATGCATTCATCACAGCCAACTACAACTGACAATGCATGTATTTACCTATATGTGGTAGACAACAGATATTATAGTGAAACAAATTATTTGCCAACAAGAACTTATGGAAAAATCCCTAACTCTGGCATGTTCTCTATTGCATAGAATGTCACATTTAAAAACATATTTGATCCAAATAAAAATCAAAATAATTTTATAGGTTAATAGGATTATAGGTAAGTACTAGGCTAGCTGCCTTTGTGGGCTAATTTATGTCTAGTCAGTTTCACTTTTTATGCTCTAAATAACCTCTGTCATTTGGTTATAGATTGGCTTTGCCCATCCCATGGTGAATAATTATAATTATAATTGTCCCCCTAATGAGAATGCCCGAGATAATACAATAGATAATTAGAAGGGAACTATGCATGGGATAAAGCATTTAGAAACTGTCCATTGGTAGTACATGGGGCTGTCCTGGGGTAAAGTTTCTGTTTCCCATCCACAGATATAAGTTGTGCTTGAATATGGACGGGGTGAACTTTATTTTATGTAGATGGGGATTCTGTGCCACAGCAGCAGTATCATCTGTGAAATATACCTGCCTTTCCAAACCATTCTTTTGATGTTGCAGAAGATCTCTAGACCAAGTATTTCTGATGCTATTTCACTTGCTGATGTGCAGTAAATCCATCAGTAATGGATCTGAGGATGCCTTGTATGCTAGACACAGGTCACCTATAAGCAGTTTGTAGGATACCAAGTATAGTAACAGGACTTCGAGTTGGTCCATGTCAAGCATGTTGTTTAGGCCTTGTAACATTTTAGTAAGGTATCTATGTGGGTGTTCCAGTTGTTGAATGTGTCTGGATAGATACATGCCAAAGGGGGCATTATATTCAATGACTGGCCAAATGAGGGCTCAGTGAAAGGAGGCAATGACATCCATAGATCTAAACAAAATCCCTTTGTTTATAAGCTGTGAAATATAGAAGGGCCTTCTTAAAACAATAGACACATGTTGGTCAAAAGTTAGGTCACTGTCCACATAAATTCCCAAATCCAAAATAACTCATTCAACTTTTGGGGAGTATTATAAACGTGGGTATACATTAATGCATTTTTTAGCCATTTAGTGTCAGACCCTGTGTATCACACAGTAAAAAACTCTCCTTGGCTAGGAATTTCTTGTAGTTTTTACTAATTGGTTTGTTTGTGTGACCTTTTTACTTTTTGGTTTGGATGTTAGTTGGGATATTTTGCAGATATCTTAATGGTTATGGACATCAGTTCGATGTAAAGACCCTGTGTTTCTGAAGTATAGCAAAATAGTCCACTTATGCTGTGCTGATAAGGTCATAAGAAGGCTGAAACAAGCATGCCTGTAGCTAGTGGGGTTTGGCTTTATTGGCCTGAATATATCCACAAAAAGTTAAAAAGAAAAAGTAAAGAGTCATGGACATTCAGAGACCATGTAGTTGAAACACTTGATGCCCTTAAGGGGTTATTTGTATATATCCTATGGGTTTAAGGTTTCATACAGTGAAAACTCTAGCTTGGCTAGGTTTTTCTTAGAATTTTTTCAATTAATTTGTCTGTTTGACCTTTTTACTTTTTGGTTTTCATGTCTTAGGAAGAGGATTTCTCTAAATCAATGTTTCTGGGGATTTCAGTGTCATTTTTATAGTTCTGTGATGTCAACCAATGGCCTTTCAATGTTATGTCCTCCAAGGTGTTCGTGCCTGCTGTTATGCAAATCCATAACTATCAAAGCAAATATGTCCTATAATTAAATGTGACTATAAAGCATTGTTTATTGTGTGATTTATTAGGAAAAACTGAATTGAAACACATTTTAGTTTTTCCAGACAATAAGGCTGACCATGCATTTAGGATTGTGGTTCCATGTAGTGCCCAAAAGATACTTTAAAAGATACTTCATTGCTGTTAACATTGCAAATCTCCCAAACATGTTTGTATGCTTGTTTCTGTCTGTATAGGAATGGAAGCAATTTGGCCATAATAAATGTAAGTAACAAGAAAAGTTACTTAGACATGCTAACCTTTCTTACAATTTAACTTAGTTTCTCATTTATTGTATCAAGTCATTTATACACATATTAAATTAGCATTATTTTTGTTTACCCTTGTTAATTCCAGTGGGGAATTCAGGTAACACTAACCACTCTTAAGGCTTTGAACTGTTTTTGCAAGCAGGATGGAAAATGTTTTACACTTTTATTTTTACTTAATGAGATAAAGAAATGGTTCTAAAAACGTATTCAAATACAGAAATACCTGAACTACTGGAAACTTACACTATTAAAAGGCACATAGTTCAGATCATTTAACAGCAAAATTTAAGAGTAGGTACTGAAGAGTACATTCACCTGTTATTAAAAGTATATAAAGTGCAGGGAATGGAAAAAAAATACAAAAATGCTGTGAAAATTACCTTTCCCTGCTTTGTAAATCTATCCATGTGTTAGACTTTTAAAATAACAAAAGCGAACAATATCTTACAGACACAGTGCCATTTCTGGCTTTTGCCTCCTTTTCCCTTGTATGGAGTTGATTATATTACCCAGTTATTGTTATAGTCATTTGTTAAAGTCATAATGCAGATATAGTACAAACAAATAATGATAATCAGAGAGAATATCAATAAACTCTGTTTTATCTGTATTGCATTTCTTTTTATTTCTAGTCTAGAGAAATCTGATCATTTTGTGGACAGCTTAACAAAGTACTAAGTCATGACAGAAACCTTCTTGCCTTCTGTGCATTAGATTTTCAAGCAGTTTTCAAGGAAACTATATATGCTTCTTGTAAGTTAAGTGGTAAATCCATCTGTAAATTACATTGACCTCTGAAATCTTTTAAATGTGAGGAAAAGTTTTGAGAGTTGTTGTCTTTCGACTTTTGGGGGTTAGCGGTCGCCACAGGGGAACTCCAGTCAGCTAATGATTGGCAGTAGATTTTCATGAACGCCGAGGTGCCAGCTCAAAGTTCAAACTTCAACAAAGGCACGCCCATTTACGCATGTCTTTTGAACGCCCACCCAGCCACAGAGAAGACATGCAGACTCCACACAGAAGGCACTCACAGCACTCCAGCCGAGAATCAAACGAGAGAACCTCTTGCTATGAGGCAACAATGCTACCGCTGCAAACCTTTTCAGAACCGCTATTGCTGATGTTATTTCAGCATAGTTTAATAAGCACCCTGTTTTTAAAGAAATACACTCAAGAAGTAATCAAGTGGTGTGGGAGCTAGGCAGCCATACTCTTAATATACAGATTCATTGCTTACTGCACCTCAAGAAAATTGCACAGCATGTGTAGGGTATATGGCTCAGGAAAGCTTAGCTGCTTTCTGTTATTATTTTTCCATGATATAATTTTTTATTACTGGAGATAACAGTATATAAGATGACATAAGTGGTCATAACAGGATATTCATTTAATCCATTTTCACATAAACAGGACTGAAGATAGTAACTCTGAAGAAGTATGCTTTGACTAAGTGAAGAAAAAGCAATAAAGATGGTACTAGCAGTTTTAAAGAACTGGAATAAATAAAGTTAACACTACTGCTTCTTTGGAAAGGGAGTATAGTAGTTAAGCATTAGGTACCAGCAAGGATACCATATATCCTGCAGACTAGTAATTGTTGGAATCTGATTATTATATTCAAGCTTGGAAGAAAAGATAGAAAATAACTATAGATGAGAAGAAACAGAAATCTATATGGGAAAATGGAAAATTATGCCTATGAAATAGGCAGAGTACTTTACAGTCAAAGGGGTCTGTCCTCTGTCAAGAAGAGTAAATATGTACTTGGTATACAAGTCCAAGGACTTATAATTAACTTAAAGAAGACAGCACAATAAATGCATTTAGTTTCTCCCTCCTACAACCCTTTTGTCACATGTTTTATATGAGATAGGTATTAAATAAGCAAACTACAATGCTTGAATTTTGGATTAAATGTTTACAGCTATTGCATAAAATGTTGTTTAAATTTTACTACTAAATGAAAAATCTAGACTGGTAAGAAATACAGATGTCTGTTCTATAAGTGCAATAAGGCAGGTGGTTTGCACTTGGTATACATATTAAAACAGTGCCAGAGATTATAAGGCACTCACATCTACTTCTTTCATATGCTCCCATTAGGGGTCACTACAGCGGATCATCTGTTTCCATTTTTTCCTGTCCTCTGCATCTTGCTCTGTCACATAAACTACCTGTATCTCCTGTGTCACCACATACATAGATCTTTTCTTAGGCCTTCCTCTTTTCCTCTTACCTGGCAGCTCCATCAACTGCTGGGGCTCCACAAGCCAGTGCATTTCTTCATGCCGGTCCCAAGCCAGAATAAATGGGGAGGGTTACGTCAGGAAGGGCATGCAGTATAAAAGTTTTGCCAAATGACATATGCGGACAATAAAACAGACTATAAGGCACTCACTCCCATGGTTTATACCTTACAACACAACTGGCTATGGGGTAATATCTGTATCATGCACAAGACTTCATGCCTTATTGCATATTTAATAAGTGTCTCTACCTGCTGGTATTCTTAGTGTTTCTGATCAAATATTCTTCATTCCTGCACCACCCCTAACCCTAACCTAACACCTTACATTAGGAAAATAATTTTTATAGCACTACTACTATCCAGACACAGTTGGTCTGAACACAGCTATGAGTTTTTGTTTTATTTTTAATTGTTTTTATTTTTCAGTGAATTTGTTTTTCAAAATACCCTCATCAATCATTTTTTAAACTTTTTATTTGATTTTAAAACAAAACAATCATTTACACAATAATTAACAATCTCATGAAACTCTGTATATACTATTTACAAAATCCATGACAAAATTCAAAACATTTCTAATATAATTAAGGCTGCACCCTGATACTAGCCACTTATTCGAATGTTCCCTGAAGTTGCTGCACATTTGTAAAAGGAGTTTGCCCCATTGTGGAATAAACCCTTTTTAATTTACAGAAAAAATAGTATAAATAGTTGCATGGTTTCCATTTAGAAGTCTCATGCAAGCACATTACATGAGAAAATGGCATAGAAATTTATGAGATACCAGCTCAAATGAAAACAAAAATAAGTGCTTGAAATGTCACAGACCACTGGATACTTATAAGACAGGGAAATCTGGAACAAAACAGACAAACATTTCTCAGGAGAAAAAGTTAGACATAACCCAACAGTGGGAAACAAAAATAGCATGTGAGAACTGAGTAAAGAAAATGTATCAGAACTGAGGGTTAAACAAATCTGTGAAAGCTGTGAAAGCTTTGCGCAGTTTTAATGGGTGGCATGAATTTAAAGCAGTTAATTATTATTTCCCAGTTTCATTGAGTTTCTGCTCTGTAAAGACTAATCAATAGTAAACAAATGTGTGAAAGACTATTGTTTCCTTCAGCCGTAATACAATAAAGCCGAGGATCAATAATAAAAATGGACAGCATGTGTCATAATTTCTTATTCTGGAGAGTTGTATTAATGTTTTGTTTGCTTCCAAAGCATATATTTGTAGTTTTATTTTACATATTGTTAATTCTGTTCTGTTGAGTGTAGCCACCATTTTCGTCAAATAAATATTATTTAACAAATAAAAAGCACTCTTTTAATTTTGCAGTCTGCTGTCAAACAGTATTTTTACAAGCTTCAACTACTACTTAGATATTGCAGGATATGTTTCAGTAATGTTATCCCTTCCTAAAAGTTTCACATGCAATGAAAAGCCAGCAAAAACATATATGATAATTATTTCTTATAAACATATTCATTTTCTTTTCAGTTCCAATGGTATGCACGTTTAATCAAAATAAATACAAAGTAAGTACTAGTTATTTTTTTGTAACTCAATATTTGTTATGAAATGAAATTTGATATTTCAGAAAATAAATAGTAAATGGATATCTTTTTTTAACTACTAGGTTGGTGAAAGCTGGGAAAACAAATGTTTTCAGTGCACCTGTACTGGGTCAAATAGTATGAAGTGTTCTCCTAAGTCATGTCCACCAGATCCTGTGTGTAAGCCAGATGAGAAGCTAGTGAAAAGTTCTGGAGATGATCCCTGCTGCTTAAAAGCTGAGTGTGGTAAGTTTTACTCATAATAATCTGTTTTCTCTTAGGTCTGGCATATGAATAACATAATGCAAACAAGCACTGTAGCCTACTTTTATAAAACTTGATTAGAACCCAATATTTGAACTGCTTCATAGTTCCCATTTTACTCAGTGTAACATGACTGCTCATATTTCATGCAGTTTAATGTTCAGGCAAGTATATTTCAGCCATAAAAGTTATTCATACACATTCTTCCTTGTGATCAATATCAGCTTCTCCTTCTTTATTGAAAACCATGTATTATGTTGCCTTCCTTGTCCACTTTCATTTGAAACTTTTCTTTCCACTTTTATATAACACACTACTATATTACCACTCGTCACTCATCCAAATTACAGTATAGCCCACCTGTCTCACCAGTCCTTTAAATTAAAAGAGCCATCCTTTCTTCTCTTCCCATACATCTGCATCATTTTATTTCATTCACATCATATGAGAGTCGACATACCCTTTCTATCATTCTTTCATTCAGATGAACATGAACGGCCACATGCAGTACACTAAACAAGGTTTAGCCAGTCCTTACCAAAGAAGCATAGGTAATCTATTTCAGAATAGAGAAAATCTAAGAAGCAAGTTGCAGTTTCTCATCTAGGTTACCATTTCTTACTTTGTAGCCATAGAAATGTATATTTATTAATTCAAGTGCTGGAGTTTAAGTGCAAAGTGCTGCAGAAAATGAAATTAATGTTTTTCTAGCCATTCATTGAGTTAGTCTGTCATCAGTTTGTTGCTGTTACTGTAACTATTCTTGCACTTCAGATTTCATCTATGCTGTTATTCAGTCCAGCTCCCTGTTTGCTTTTTCATATATCTGCATCTATATCTGTATCTGTATCTATATATATATTTATATATCAGTATCTATGGAGCAGTCTGAGTAAAATGACCACGTGTACTATCCTTTCATTTGAATCTTTTTAAGGATGCTATTTTACTCAGCAGTCTTAGTATTCTTTTTATTAATTGATATTTGTTAAATGGAAAATTCTGACTGATCAAACACCCTTTTTCAGAGGAGGCTGAGGAGAAAACTACCAAGGTACGAACAATTTAAATAAACATTCTAAACAATAACTTTGCAAAAATCATAAACAATTGATAAAAAACATAGTTGCATTATGTAATACAAAATCATAGAATTATGGAAAGTAATAAACAGGAAGGGGTGTGTTATGAGAGTCTAGTAGCAGTGGA
Organism: Protopterus annectens; assembly: GCF_019279795.1. Lineage (NCBI taxonomy): Eukaryota > Metazoa > Chordata > Ceratodontiformes > Protopteridae > Protopterus > Protopterus annectens. Next base: position 1,141,084,107 of record NC_056745.1, read on the forward strand.
ATAAAGAGTGGGTTATAAAGTAGGTTTGGAAGGAGAAAGGAGGAGTGGGTTTATGAAGTAGGTAGGGGTGGAATAGAGAGGGAGAGTGAGAGACAGAGAGAAATGGCACTGAGGTTGGATGTGTTAGTAGAGGAGATGGGATAAGATGGGAAGACAAAATGGTGGGGATAGGAGACATAAGTGTGGAGTGGAGGAAGAAGGTAAAAAATAGTAATGGAGACAGGATTTGATGAAACAGTGGAGACAGTAAGGATTATCGAGAATATGATCTTAGCTGAGAGTGCTACATGAACAAAGCCATGAGTTATTCATGAAAAATTTTAGAGAGGTCTTAAATGCTGAATATTTGTGGAGTTCCTGAAATTTAGTAGTAATATGTTCCAAATTTACTTACAATGTAAGAGTAAAGGTTTTGGACAGCTGTATTGTGAGGTTTCTGGATGGAAAGTATTTGTTTATCATTAGAGCACAGAGAGTGAGTGGAATGATAGTTTTTTAGAAGAGTGCTAAAAGAGGGGCAGTCAGATAATTTGTTTATAGGCTTTTAAATAGTGAGAAGTTGGGAGTAGTTGAAATAGTGGGAAATCCTAACCAATTTATTTCTTTGAAGGCTGAGCATTATTAGGCAAATTAAGGTTTATTGACAGCAAAGCAAACAATTTTACTGTAATACTGTACAAGTTTGGACCTTATAGTTGCTTGAAGGTTGGAAAATATAGGAGCACTGTAGAGAAGCAAAGGTAAGAAGTATGTGTTTTGCAAGGTTACTTTGGTTGAGTATGTCAGGAATTGTTTACGTCTGTACAGCATGCTTTGTTTTTGATGGGATTTTTAATAGAACTTTAAATATAAAAGTCAAATTTGAAGTTATTATCTGTGGTTAAACCTAATAGCCTTGCATGATGGCCTGTTTCAGTTAATGTGGTATCCAAAGAAGAGATTTTGAAATCAGCTTTCAAATGGGTATTATTTTTAGGGAAAATAATAGTAACTTGGTTTTGTTTGGGTTTAGTAAAAGGTGGGCATTTTTGAGCCAGTTTTAGTGGAGTTAAATTCCGCTTGGGTTATTTGTTGCAGTTGGTTAAGGTTATTAGAAGATCAAATGAGTGTCAAATCATCAGCATTTTGTATAAGTGTGTTTAAATGACATATGTAGGTTATTTATGAACATGTTAGATTAGGGACTTCCATTTTAAAATAGTTATTAGACATTAGACAGGCTAAAGGGTAAAATAAATTGTGTTTCATTTATGCATAAAAGACAGTTAAGCAGAAAGAAAATAACCTTGCTGATCAAGCATGAGAGACAGTTTATTAGAAAGCAACGATAAGCATAAAGTGTGTAAAAAATACAGAAATACAGAATGTTCTTTTTTCAAGGAAAAGATACAATCTTGCCAGCTACAGAATGTTCCTTAATGGAATGTTAAATAAATCACATATGAGACAAAGCCTGAAACCAAGGTTAGGAAAAGTAAATTAGGAAAATTACTGGACTGAAGCAATATAATATGTTGTGTTCAGGACAGCAGTTCAATTAAGGTTAGTAAGTTTGTTCGACCTGTTACTTCAGAAAATATTACAGACACTCAAGCCTGAGTACAGAAGACAGGTCAAATAAAGACTATATTAGTTTACATTGCTCAGGACTATCAGATTATGACGTACAGTAACTTTAAATACTAATTGTTTATCAGCACTGTTAATGAAGACAGTATTCGGATACTGTGAACATCTAATAAAGCCTTATTGAATGAACTACAGTGTTTGTAGAATTTATTCTGAAAAGTACACAAGACTTGGCCCATAAAGGAGAGACTGGCATCTGCTCAGCACAAGCTTGGGTAATTAACAGATAAAGACTTTCTTCTCAGTCTCATCCCAGTGTTCCAGCTAATTATGGTGCAGTATTATCAATTCTTACAGAATATATTAAAGAGAAGACAAGAGTGGAACCTTGGAGTATGCATAAAGGAACTTTTAGAAAAGGGGATGGGGTATTGAGCTATTTTACAGATTGCTGTCTGCCTGTCTACTGAACCAGTGTAATGTGGGTTCATAGGGTCCAAGTAATGATGTCTGCTGTAGGAGTATATAGGTTCATAGGTTCATAGGTAGGTACTAGGCTATCTGCCCTAGGGCATTTATAAGCCTAGCCAGAATGTGTTGGCTTTTGCCTCCCTTTTAGACTGAATTCTTGAGCCTCTGTCCAGCAGGGCCATAGAAGTGATCCCAGGAGTAAATTTATGATTTCCCATCCACTCATCAAGATTTCTCTTGAAGACGGTCAGTGAGGGGCTCTGCCTAACATGGACTGGGACTCTATTCCAGAGCAAGAGAAGCCTCTGGGATATGAATCTATCCCTCCAGCATGTCCTATTTATTGCTGTGCTGAGGTTTAAATCCCTGGAGCGCGTAGCTCTAATGGATTTGGTTTTCCTAAGGTGGAGCATGTCCATTAATTCCGGGTTAGACATGGCCTTGTATGTCAGGCAGAGGTCGCCTCTGAGTAGGCGGTAAGCAACTGAGTAGAGCTGGAATTTCTTTAGTCGAGCTGCATAGGGCATCTGTTTGAGGCCCATGATCCTCTTGGTGAGGTACTTTTGAGGTCTCTCCAGCTGTTGCAGGTGTCAGGTAATGTACATCCCAAATGGGGTATTGTACTCAATTATGGGCCTGATGAGCAATGAGTAGAGGGGCACAGTGACCTCTCTTGATCTAGATGTGAACCCTTTTGTGATTACGTGAGCTATATAGAAGGTTTTCCTAACCACTTTTGCAATGTGATTGTCAAAGGAAAGGTTACTATCTACTTGGGTCCCCAGATCCCTAATTACTTCTTCCGTACTTAGCGGATTACCTCCTATGTGGTAGTTTGTGGGCACTTTGCTTTTCCCAAAGGGGATGACTATGCATTTTTTGGCATTTAGCTTGAGGCCACGGTTCTGATACCAGCTATTAGTCTCCGTAAGACCCTTCTGGAGGATGCTTGTGTCAGCTGGAGAGTCGATTATGGCTCCCAGTTTGCAATCATCTGCGAACTTGGTCAGCCACAGTCCTTCCCTGTACCTCAGAGAAGTATATACCAAACAGAGCCCTGTGCGACGCCACTTGTAACTGGTTTAGAGTCGGACATGACACCCGCAACTCTGACCATGTGAGTTCTATCCCTGAGCCAGTTTGCAACCTGTCTTGTGACGAATGGGTTGATATTTAAGCTGGTAAGCTTATTTATGATACCAGAGTGGGGTATTGTGTCGATGGCCTTTGCAAGGTCCAGGTAGGTTGTGTGGACTACCTTTCCCTCCTCTATGGCTTTGGTAACTGTTTCAAAGAAGTCAGCTAGGTTTAGGAGGCAAGATCTGCCTTTAACAAAGCCGAATTGGGTAGGGTCCAGTGTCTGGAGGTTCCCAATGTCTTTGTTTATGAGATCCATGATGATGTGCTCCATAGCCTTGCAGACCAGGCTAGTCAGGCTTATAGGGTGATAGTTCCCGGGATCCGTTGTGGCGCTCCCTTTGTGGAGCAGGATTACTGTTGCTGTACGCCATTCTTTGGGTACATAACCTGTGGTGAGGCTGAGTTGGAACAGTGAATTTATGTGAGGATTTAGTTCTTTTTGGAGCTCATGTAAGACGCAGCCTGGGATGCCATCCGGTCCCACTGATGCTGTGATTTTTACTTTGGAAAGGGCTGCTTTCACCTGTGTGTCTGTGATGTCAGGGGGACTGCATTCTTCTGGGATAGACACAGGTCCTTTTGGGGGGGAAGGGGGGTAAAGTTTGCACTGAACCTGTCCACCAGGATGTTGGTAATGTCAGTGGGTTCAGTGTACTTTGTGCCATTTTGCACCAGCTCAGAGCAGATTTGGGAGTTGCCACCCAGATTCTTGATGTAGCTAAAGAAAGCCTTGTGATTATCTTTAGAATCTTTGGCAATTTTTCTTTTGAAGCTAGCCTTTGATGATTTTATGAGGGATTAAAGTTTCTTGCTAATACTGATCAGGGATGCCTTCCCTTTTTGGGATTTTTGCCCTATCATGTAATAGTTTCCTCCTTCTGTTGTATAGTTTATTTATGACTGGGGACCACCAGACTGGTCTCCTGTTTTTGGAGGAGTGTGTCTTGGTTTTACTTGGGATGGCACAATCCATGCATTCCTGTAGGTGCTCATAGAATGCATTTGTAAAGGATTCTGTGTTTTGGGTAGCATTTTCCATTAGCCTGGGTGCTTTGAAGTTCTTCACCTCAGTCTTGAGAAGTGTGAAGTTTGCATTTGAGAAGTTTTTCACAGTGGTTTCCTTGGCTGAAGGTGGGGTCAGGATGTGGATGTTCATAATGATTAGTTTATGGTCTGATCTTACCAATGAGGGGTTTACCTCTGGTGTGGAACATGGAGCCCCCATTCTGGTGATGAACAGGTCCAATATGTTGTACCCTCTTGTGGGAGTGGTGACCAGTTGTTCCATGGTGTTTGAGTTTATAAACTCCAGGAACCATTGGGCAAAGGAATTGGGACTTGAGTAGTTTTCCCATTCACTGTTTGGTTAGTTGAAATCCCCCAATATCATGGTGTTTGGTGAGACCTTCATGTTCTCCAATGTTCTTAAGAATGCCGAGTGGGGATCCTGGGACAAGGTAGGTGATCTGTAGCAGGCTACAAACTGAAAAGCAGTTTTGTCCACTGTTAGTTGCACATGGATGGTCTCCGATGCCTCGTGCAGTGCCACTAACCTGGAGGTGTGGGTATCCTTGATGAAAATGGATACTCCCCCACCTTTAATATTTCAGTCGGAGTTCTGGGGCCGAAAAGAATGGTATGAGTTATATCCTGGTAGTGCTGGGGTGCTCTCTGGAGCCTTGAACCAGGTTTCTGTTACTGCACAGATATCGATTTTCTGCATACTAAGGAGTGCCTTGAGTGCATGCATCTTGAGGTTTAGACTTCTGGCATTGAGTAGCATTACCCTTAGTTTTTTGTTTCTTGTGTTTTCTATGGAGGTGGGTTTATCTTTTGAGCTTTGCCTAAAAAAGGCACTATGGGGGTGGCAAGAGCCTTAGCCAGTATTCTAAAGCCTAAGGGTGACAGGTGCAAGCCATCCCTAGCAAAGCAATGTCGGTTGTCGAGCATGTCATCCCAGGCTGACAGACTCTGGATCCCCTTTGAATGACACCAATAGCTTAGTCAATTGTTAAAATTGATCATTTTGTCCTTATACTGTGGCATCATTCTTGGTGAGGGCAAGATGCTACTCAGGGTCAGGGTCATACCGGCCTGGGCTACATGATCCGAGAGCTCCTCTATGTCTCTTTTCATGTAGTGCAGGGAGGTACATCTCAGGTCATTCACACCAACATGGGCAATGACGGAGTCATATTTCTACCTGCTGTGGAGTGACCTGAGTGCTTGTGTTATATGGCAGATCCTGGCACCTGACAAGCAGCTTACAGTGACCTTCTCCTTGTTCAGTTGGGTGAGTGGGGCATCAGTGTGCCTGATAATAGAGTCTCCTATCACTAGTGCATTTGGTGTGTTATTTAGCCTTAAGGGCTGCGACTGTGTGGCACACTGACTTTGTGAAGTATGTGATACGTGAGAGTTGTTAGGTGGTAGTAATTGCTTGGATGTCTGCTTTGGAGGTCTCTGTTGCTTTGGCAGATTTTTATTTAGAGCCTCCAAGTATGTTTTTGTGAGTTTATGTGTCTTGTTTGCTGATACGATTGGTCTATGTGAGACTGGTTGTGTGGTGCGAGTGGTTTCCTTCTCCTCCTGACTGACTGTGCCAGTCTTAGGTTGAGAGAGCTCGGCCTCCAATTTGGCTGTATAGTTGCATCTCTCACATACATTTGAGTTTGTTGGAAGGAGGAGAGGGTTGTCTGTGTACATAAGGCAATTGTAACATTGCCTCAAGATTATATTATATGTTATCATGTCAAAGGCTTTCGGATAAGTCAAGGAAAAGTGCAGAAATGAGTTGTTCCTCTTCCCTAACTTTGTCAACTGTTTCCATAATGAGAGTAGCACAGTGGTAGTGCTGTGGGAGGGGTGCAAGCCATGCTATGTAAGAGTAAGGAGATGATGTTGTAGGAGGTGTGGGAGGAGATTTTTATGAATGTTTTTTTTTCAAGTATCTTAGACAGTGGAGAAAGGGTAGCTATAGGATGGAAATTAAATAATCAGAAGAGTTACTGCCTTTGTGGAGAGGGGTGACTTATAATTGTTGGGTCTATATTATTTCCTCGAAGAGGCATCCATCGAATGCCTTTCCATCGACCTTAAAACTGCGAACTTTCAAACTATTGAACCTCCACATGAGCGATTCCTTTCCCTTGGAAAGAAATCGCTTACCCTACAAACATCAATAAATAACCACAAACACTACAAAGTGGGGGTCTTCACCCCCAACACCCCTCCAATGTGGTGGGGCTGTGCCCCCCAGAGCTCCCCTAACTAAATATACCAACTCCGAGATCACAATACAGTGGGGAAAACAGCAAACTGATGATGATGGACACGCGATTTCTATCCCAAGGAAAGAAATCTCTTATGCGGACATTCTATGTTTTCAAATTTCGTGGTTTCAGAGTCGACGAAGAGGCATTCAATAAAATGCTTCTTCGAGGAAATAATAGGAACCCTGATTGTTTCTATATAGTAAGACAAGGTGATTCAGTGATAGATCAGGATTGACAGTGGATATAATACAATATTGGCAGATATCTTTATGTATTCTAAAGGTAGGGTGTCTGCTGAGCAGGAACAAGATTTGAGTTTGTGAAGGAATTTCCTAGTGGTAGAAGTGGGAACAGTATGTAGAGAAAAGTAGATAGGGGCTGTAGATTTCCTGTTGTTGTGCTCTCCTAAGTTCATGTGTCAGTCTGGCTCCACTATCCCATAAGAAAAACATAACAAAAGAAAACAATGCATTCCTAAGAAAAATAAACTACTTATTACAAAACAAGAAAAGAGAGAGAGAGAGACATCTAAAAGATCTTTATAAGAGCAAGTGTTTGTTGCAGACAGGAGATTCCCTTCCATCTCCACACACACACACACACACACACACACACACACACACACACACACACACACACACACACACACACACACACACACACACACACACACACACACACACACACACACACACACACATGCTTGTAAACACATACACACTTTTTGTACATACTAGATTATATGGAGAGATATACTAGGTTAGAAAAACATGCTTTAAATTTCATGTTCATGCCCTACTCATTCTCTGAGATTCAACAGTTCCAGACAAAGCCGAATCAGCAATAAGTCAATGAAGAAGTAAACTTAGGAGAAATATATCCTTGGAGAAACACACCAAGAAGCAATATTATATTTCACTGTCATATAAATTGAATTATAGAAGACTACACATTTAGAAAAAAAACTTACTAGGTTTCTACTTGGTCAACATGGGAGAGAGATCCTCAAAAATATTGTCATCTGAATTCTTTAAATTACTTGTATTGTCTCAAACATCCAACATTCTGTTTGCAAACACCCTGTTTGCTGAGTTAATAATCTTTGCCATATCTTATCACTATTTTGGACCATAAATGTGAAGGTTCACCTACCTCTGCAATGCCTGATATTAGAAAATATTTGAAACATTTGAGGCACTACTGAAGGTTTATAAGTGATCTAGATTTTTCTGTGTACCTCAATTTGTAATGCACTAAGCAGATATATTTGCACAAAAAATTGGACTAGAATTACTCAGTGTGTTAGACTTACCAAATTTGTGATTTTTGAAGATGTTGATAGTATGTCATAGTATTAGAGATAATATCCATGTTTTAGCCCATTAGTACTCAAATATTTAATGTAGGATGAACTCATAGTTTGCTACTAAAACAAATGCTAAGGTGTTTGATGAGTGATGAGTTTTTATTCGAATAGAAATTTGGCCAATTGTTACTGCCTCTCTGAAATGAATACTAAAGAGGTCATGCACATACGCTTGCATGCACGCACACACACACACACACACACACACACACACACACACACACACACACACACACACACACACACACACACACTATGTCTACTTAGTCTATAATTAGAGTTTGCTTCACTATACTAACACTTTTTTTTCATTCTATTAGAATGTTTGCTTTTCACAGGCAACAACTAGAATGTAAAATTCCCATATTTCCACCTCATACATCACACATCTATATCAGTCAGCAAAAAATATACATTAGCATTCAGACTAGCTGCATGACATTTGATAGAGGAGCAAACTACACTGAATTTCACCAGAAGGATAAAGGGATGAAATAAAATCACCCTAATCCTTTCTAGATTAATGTAATCCACTGTATTTCTCTGAATGAAAACAGCAGCCATTTTAGAATTTACCCTTTCACCTGTAAACCTGCACTGTTGTTGAACTTCATCTCACTTACATTATATGCATTCTTAGCTTCAGCATATTATTAATTTATTTGTCTCTCTCTCTCTTTTTTAAAGCTACCTCCACTTCACTGCAGCTGGTACAAAAATCCCTAGTTTTTTTTCTTAGTATCCATTTATGGTTGGACCTGCATTGCAGTTTAATCAATAATATTAGAGCTTCTATATGCATTACTATACTTTGAGGCTTTAAAGTTAAGCAGCTTTGAATACTTTCTAATTATCTGTGGCTACAATGAAATTTAACTTTGATCTCTTTATACCTGTGTCCATGCCACTGCTTATAAATCCTTAAGGAAAGCATTGTTAAAGGCTCTTAGCTGCATGCTTAAATATCTGAACCATCAGAAGCAAATATACTGTCCTGGAAACTTGAAAAAATAACCCAATTCTCACATTCTGATCATAATAAAATCATGGTTTGAATCTACTGCTGTTTTGTCTGATATTCTTATAAAGAATTCAATACCTAGAGCTGACAGACTAGATGATAGAATAAACAGTGGCTTATTCTGATAAATGACACTAATGAAAAAATTCAAAATCTCAAACTATAAATCAATAAATTAAAAGATTATTGTTGAGTGATTTAATCCAAAAGGAACATGGACTTTAGAATAACAAAATTTCACCATTGTAAAACCATTTTTATACTATCACATGACCTTAAAATCCAATAATTTAATCAGATGTTCCAAATGCAAACAAAACAGTCATGAATAAAATAATATTTAATACGTAATAGACCTGTGAATAAATATATATATATTGATATACTGATCTATGATAACTCATCAACATGCAGTCTAAACATGCTGAAGACATAAATACAATCATTCAACCCTATGGCATGCGTTAAGCTGCCAAGACAAACAATATAAACCAAGCATATCTAAGCATGCTTACTGAATGCATTATTTAAATCCTCCCTTTTTGTGTCATAGTTATGCCCCTATATCCTTGCCTCTAGCTGTTTCTTGCCCATATGCTATATTTCACAAAACATACATTAGTGTAGATTAATAAATACAGTAAAAATAGTTGGAACCACTCCCTGGTTTGCCCCGTCCAAGCAAACTAACTGCTGAAATGGTTATAGTCCCCAAAAAATGTTTAATATGGCATGCTTAAACTCAGCTGTCTGTGCACTCCCTAGATGTCCTATACTGCAAAACGAAAACATTGCTGAAATGTGCATGTGTTTTGCATAACTGAGTATATCAAGTAATCCTTCTACCCAGACATTATAATTGAAAAAAGGAGAAAAGCAGCATTAATAATTGAAATAGCTACACCTAGTAATTATATATCCTGTATAATGACAGACATAAACTTATAAAATACCTGCATATTCGTGACTTGTTGGTTCAAGAATTCTGGAGAAAGTCAAAATTAATGCAGTGTCAAATTTCAAAATCAGGGACAGTTTTGAACATTATTCTAATTCACTTCTAAAGTTAACAGAACAACAAACTTTGCATAAACCAGTGTTTTTGAACACAAGAAGTATGACTTATTGACTATGTGTAATCCTCATTGATTTATCAGAAAATCAAAAACATTACAAGGGCATGGCAAAAATATGAGGCAAGGTCAGGGACTAATAAATACTAGGCTACTAGGTTATGTAACTTGTAATTAGAGCAATGTGGAATAAAAACACTCAAAATAGTTGCAATAGTAGTAGAACTAAAAGAGCTAATTAAAGCAATAAATATGTGACCAGTACATGTAACCCCATATGAACTTCAGAAAGAAAGCATTTCTGAGTGCATTGCAGGTACTGAGAGCAGGTATCTTAGAAACTATCAGTGACTGAAGTGGTAACAATTTCATGATTTTAATCATACTTAGACATAGGAACTGAATGTGTTCCTGTCACTGTAACAAATACAGAGACATTAGAAAAGGAGAAACACTGTATAATTTTAAATTGTTTGTTATTTTAAGAGTCATGATTATAGTGGGCTAATCTCAGCAACCCAATTACTGATCCTACTTGATCCTTTAAGAGCCCCAGCATTTCCCAGAAAAAAAAAAGACTTATATAAAATCCCTTTGGAATATCATGGATCTGACCCATTCCATCCTTCCAGTGGACCATCACTGTATATTTTCTGTGTTAAGGTGATATGCTCACCAGGTAAAAGTAATATAGTTAGGCTAAGCCAAGGGGGGCAGCTGTCTATAGACACAAAGTGTTAAGGTAGCAGTCAACTGATCCTGATTACTGGTTATTTATAGTGCGCACTGGCTTTTAAATGCTGGTATTGAATTTGCAGTCAGAGTTGAGTGGTGTAGTCCTCAGTGTGAGGTCTGATCTGTACCATCTACTTGCTACAAATGTAGCTAGCAGTTTTTTACTGTTGAAATGAAAACTTTATTTTTTGTTAGACAAATCTGAGCCCTGCAGCACTCCATGCAAAGAAAAACTTTGTTTCTTTTCTGTAGACAAATCTAAGTGCTGAAGCAATCCATGTATAGTATAAACTATAGTATCTGCTTACAATTTGCTACAGTTTACAAGAAAAAAATGTTTTTGTTTCTTTTCTTTAGACAAATCGTAACACTATAGTTCTTTGTGTGTGGTGTAAACAACTGTAGCAAGCAGTTTGCTACTGTTTAAAAGAATTCTCTCTCTCTCTCTCTCTCTCTCTATATATATATATATATATATAGATAGATAGATACAGATATATATTCTTAGTGCATACTCTGCAGCAATTGTTTGTTATAAATGTAGCAAGCAGTTTTCTACAGTTTAAAGAAAAAGAGTATGCTTTCTTTGTATTGTTGAGGAAGGAGGGGTGTAGGCGATGTCCAGAAATGGGAATGATGGCTCCTACATTTTAGGAGCTCAAGGTAACAGATTGTAGAAGTTTTATTTTTAATTGTTCCTCTCTTGAGGAGAGACAGGACTGGGAGAGGGCCGTAGATATAGTAGCTAGTTGGCTGGATGGCTCTGTACCAGCCAGACATCATCTAGATTGCAGGCCTTTTTTATTTTTCTTTGTTCCTCAGTGATGTTTAGGGGCATGAGGTTGGGAAATGGCTCCAGGTGCTGGATGAGCCAGCTACTCCTCTGCCAGGTACCCACACAATCTCATCAGAATCCTCTCAACTTGGAGTAGTAGCAACTCTACTCCAAATGTCTGTTACTTTATTACTGAAAGTAAGACCTGATATGTGTAGAAGGTCAGCTATATTACATTACTACCATACAAACAGACTTAGCAGAGTCACAGGAACTCTTCTTCCCTAAACTAAATATGTTTTTTTTTTTTCCTGCTGTATTAAAAAACTCTAATACTAACACACACTTTTTGCTACATGTTTGCAAATGCAACGATATAGAAAAGGGCCATAATCTTTTGTATGCTAATCCTGAAGACCCTTTTTTTGGGGAATCGTAATTTCTAATAGCACTTTTTTTTTTGTCCTCAGCTTCAAATTGGACAAGGGAATTTTCCAGGTCACCAACTGATCTAGCTACAGCTTTGCATTTTGCATATTACAGGCTTATTATTTTTGTTTTGCTGAAGTGATGAATGAGCAGAGGTTAGTCTCTGTTTTTGATATCTGCAGAAAGAAGGTATTACACCTTCTGCAATGGAATTCACAACCAATTAAATTAGAAGAAATGCATGTTATACTCTCTTTCAGCCACTGCATCTTTGATTTTTAGGCTGGTAGCTTTTAGTTTTTCTTCACTTTCAAGTAGCATTTTAGCTAGACTATAGCATTACAGCAGGTCTTTCCAGAGCCTGAGCTGGGTGTAGTCTTTCCAGTGGTATCTGATGGGTTGTACATCAAATCTACATAGTGTGTAGGTGGTGGGAAACTTCATGTTCTTTTGCAAGATACAGGAAGGCAACTGTATCAATCCCTTATAATTTCATCTGGATAATACTGAGGCCAAAATGTATTAATTAATTATAATGATGATGTCAGTCTGCACCACTTTGCTCCAAATGTTTTTATGGAATCAGTTTTATAATGCTGTAACTCAGAATTGCCTTGACACTGCGCAAACAGGGTGAGCTGAATATAAAACTCTGGATTCTCTCCTAGCAAAACTGAGTGGTGTTTGGGTCACTGGAATATTTTTGTTTTATGTATCTAAAAACTACATTTCAGTGGCACTAGTATTTAAAGTGATACTTGAAGAAAAGACTTGTGGAATATTAACTCGTCAGAGATATGAAGCCCCTACCATGGAATTTGACCAGATCATTTAGTCCTGAACCTTGACTACAAATGTGTAGAATCTCTTTCAGCCACTGCATCTTTTATTTTTAGGATGGCAGTTTTTTCTGCATTTTCTAGTAGATTCTCTAATTCGTGAATCAGGCTGGATAGAATAAAATATGACTGTATTAAGAGCGACATGACAAAGCTCTCAGAATATGTGCCTAAAACTGGTATGAACCTAGTCTTGAGTAGCATTTTACCTTCACTGAGAATTATGCTGCAAAACAAAGAATAATTGTTTTAGCTTCTGGTGTCATTCTGAGGTCCAATGTATATCAAGTTGGGGGGTAGACAGTGCTAACAGCTTTGCCTGGGATGGACCTTCACCTGTCTCCCCAAGGCTTTTGTACATTGGCCAAGACATTGTCCTCCACCACCACCACCACCACTACCACAGAGTTTTTTAGGCAATGCTAGTCACCAGAACTATCCAACATAACAAAGTGAAATACAGACAACATAAATGTCTTTCTACTCAATGCTAGTAGCCTTAACAAAAAAACTTCATTCCCTTCATGCTCTCCTTACCTTGCCTGCATAGATCTATGCATTGTTATGGAAACCTGGTTCAAATCCATTGAGAGAACTCCATCAGTACAATGCTTCAATGCTTACTACATAATCATGTCCAATGCACTAAATCAAGGCACAGATGACAAAGGTGTCTCCATATTTGCTAAGCAGAATGTCATCTCCAGTTTTATTAGACAGGATAATGACCTGAAAATCATTCACCTTCAACTTACCATTACTAAAACCCCATATCACATCATAGCCAACTCTAGGCAGCTGTTATGCCCCCCCCCCCCTGCACATACCACCAACCTGACAAATACGGAGTCCCTTATCATCATACCAAACACCAAATACCATCATCCTAGAGGACTTCAACTAGTCCTCTATAAATTGGGAGACTTTTATATCTCCCAACATGTATGTCCATAGACTTTATTAATACATGCTCTCTCAATGATTTAGTAAGTACACCAACTAGGGGTGACAAAATACTTGACTTGACCCTAACCAATATAGGACAGCTCTTTTAAACCCCAATTGTAACCCTCTCCATAATTAAGTCAGACCAGAAATCGGTTACATTCACCGGACTACTGAAGCTGCAAGCTTATCTCAATACCTCAGTTTCAGAGATTATGCTAAGGCTAATTTACTAAAATTGAATGATGACCTGGATAAATTCAATATCCTCACAAAACCAGATGACCCCATTGTGTACTGAAGCCAGATATGAGGTAAGCATAGCAACCAAGCAAAAAGACAGCCACAAGACTTTCTTTAATTATGTTAGAAACCTCAAAAATAATGCCCATAACTGCACAGAGCTAATAGTAAATGATATAAACTACTCAAAAACAGAGGACCTTACCAATTTAGAGGATACATTTAGCTCAAACTTCACTCCCCTTTCCCCCCTAACATTCTTAGATCACATACCTGCATCTCTACTCTTCCCCAAATCTCTGAAGAACAAATCCTGAAGGTGCTAGCCAAGGCCAAGAATTCTGTTTCTGTGGGGCTGGATACATTACAAGGATGACTGCTGTCTGAAACATGATCTGTCTAACTCCTTACAGAGACTATTCAGCATCAACCACCAAACAAGGTATGTGTCTGACAAACTGACTCATTCCCCTCTACAACTGACCAAAGAAATTAAAGGCCCATAAGTCTAACTTGGCTTATTTGTAAGGCTATGGAAATGATCATTATGGAATTAATAAACAAAGATATAGGTAACCTGCAAACGTTTGACCCATGTTAGTTCAGTTTTATGAAGGTTAGATCCTACCTACTAAACCTAATCAACTTCTTTGAGAAGGTTACTAAACCAATAGATATGAGACAAATCATACACAACCCCTTTCTGGATCTAGCTAAGGTGTCCAATGTCATTCCACACTTGGGTATTATTAATAAAGTCTCCCAATTAAATATTAATCCTTATGGTAATGGATAGCAAATCGTCTCACAAATAGAAGCAAGGAAATTAAGGCTGGTGGCTCCATTTCCTCTAAAAGACCTAACCCCAATGGTGCCTCTCAAGGTGCTGCCCTTGGACCTCTCTTCTTCGGTGTCTACTTCTCTGAAGTCAAGACTGATGTTAATGGATTATGAGTGGTCAAGTTTTCTGATAACTGTAAACTGGGTTACATTAGAAACTCTCTAGATGACACCAAGTTTCTCCAACAGGTGCTTTCCTAAACAAATAACTAGTGTCAAAACCATCGACTAAAACTAACTGCTAGAAAAAAGGAATATCAATATGATTCAGCAAGGATGAGGTTGAAAACACTCCCCTGAAAATCAATCAAGAAGTCAAGGACCTGGGAATAAACTGTCATTAGATCATCATGTATCCTCTATTGTAAGAAAGTCTTTTTTTCATTATGTGGTTTATGAGTAAGGATATGGCCTCCAGGTCTAGAAATGTGATAATTCCACTGTACTCAGGGTTATTTGGCTGATCATTGAGTATAATTCACCCTTTGGCATGTACCTGTCTAAACATTTGACACAACTTGAATGCCCACAGCATTTTCTCACCCAAAGATCAAGGGCCTAGATTACTAGAACTACACGGGTCATCTCAAACCTTGTCCTTTTGCTTTCATACAGAGCCTCATGAGACCTGGTCCTCTGAAACCTACTTTACATCCACAAGCCCAAAGTTAGCATAAACACTCACTCAAGATATAGCAATCTCTTCTGCATCATAAATAGAACATATTGGAGAAATAGGTATGTATCACAGAGTATTCCCCTTCTTTGGAATCGTCTACCTCTCCACATAAAACAAAATACTTCTTTTAGTGTATTCAAATACATGAAAGGTTGGGTAATCATAAATTTATGCCTGGAGTTGCCCCTTGACTCTTATGGAAAAGGGCAATACGTAATATTCTGTTCTGGGTTATTTACATCTAAAGTACAAGGGCAAAACATTATGTATGTATCTATGTATTTATTTGTATCTAAAGCACAAGAGAAAACACTTATGGAAATACATGATTAGACTCTAAAGCTTCCCAAGGGTCAATGGCCTAGTAAATACCTGAACCTATGATCCTATAAAAGAGATTCTTTTGAGCAGTGGTCCCAGTTATGTATGGGACTGCAGCCTGTTTTCCAAGGTATTGCTTTCAGAGACATGACTTGACTTAGCATATAAGGTGCCATAAGCTAAACCCTGTTTTGGGTCCAGCCAGTTAAAATCACTGGGCTTGGGGTAGCTTTGAATCTTTCAACTAAAGGGGAGCTATAGACCCCATGGATAATGTTTTCGTGTCCATTTGTTGTTACACTGAAACTGGGAATGATATAAAGCTGTACTAAATTGATTCTGTGTATTCATTTTTATCAAATATGTAGTTTTTTTTATTTTATTTATTGGCAATTTAGAAAAAATAATTAAAAACCTAGTGGTTTGACTCTTTTAATCACATGACACACTGATAAAGCTCTTCTTATGACAAATCATTGAATACTTCCTTTTGGCAAATTTAACATCTGATTTATTAATTTGTTTCATCCCATTATTATCAGTTTTTGGTTTCCTTTTCATGTTTGGGGCTGTAGCAAATACCCTCCTGATGTTAAATACATAACACTGACGTATGTTCTTTGTCTAGTTTCTTTGTCTTTACTCATAAATCTGAATGTGATTTGACATGCTTTATTACACCCCATACTTTCATCCTGCATAGTATCCTGTACACCTTTATATTTTATAATATTTCTAAGCTGTTCTTGATTAGATTCACTATAGCATCACCTGAAAAGTCATTAAATTGCCTTGGCTATAATTTCTTTTTTTGTTTGTGTTCCATTATATTTACTGATTGTCCAGTGTCACAAGAATAGATTTAAGCTGCAAGACTGCTTGCAACAGCTGCAGGGATAAGAATTCAGTTTCAGCTAAAAGAGCATTATGTGAACCTGTCTTTCCAGTGGACTTGAACAACCTCTGACCATAGAAAACCCAACATGTCTTCCCATCTCTCCATGAAGGCATGAATGTACCTTCTTGCTCTCCAGCAATATGTCTGAAGTCATTCACTACATAAAGACAGATGAAAGAAATTGAGCAACCCGTCCATATTTCAGCAAAAATCTGCTAACCAATGAAACTTCAGAAATGATCTAAGATAGCGTAGATCTGTGAAGAAATTATTATTCTAAAACTACCAGCAATTAAACATTCACTGCTTAACTTACATGTGAAGGTAGCATTATTGCTATGCTGAGTCCTGAAAGGTATAGCAGAATATAGGCTTGAGCATTTCTCCCTGATGCAACTCAAGAAGTCGTGCCTCTAAGATTTTAAATTCTTTACTAAGGGAGGAAGGCATAGCTATATGCCTTGTTGAGCATAGCCTCTATAAAAAATATGAACTAGAAACAAGAAATAGTTTTCTCATCTGATAGCGGCCTTAGCAGTTTGCCAGCAAAACAAGATTCAGTGACAAAGCTGCGGAATGCTGGGCTTATTGCCAACAGTAACCAGTAATACAGACAGGAGTAAACAAGAAGGTTGTGTTGCTAAATGGTCTCTACCAGAATAGCTGATACCTTAATAATTTCTATTATTGTGGACAAAAAGTCCAAAGGAATCATTTTATTCTGAATGTACTGTTCCCTGTGGCCAAACAGCTAGGAAGTAATTGGATGAAGGTTAGAATCTCTTTAATATGACCAAATCAAGAAAGAGGCATCATACAAAAGGTAGCTGTGAAGATGCATTTCTGTAACCTACTGTACAAATGTTTATTTTTCTCTTATCTGTAGTACAGAATTCTTCTATTTGGTCTACTTAAGTGAATCAGATTTGTCTGCCACAGTAAAATTTTTGTCTTCTACAGTTGCAGTGACTGCTTTTTCATGAAAAAAATTGGAAATTATTTATTAAGAAAATGTATAAAATAATGCTAAATCATTGTATTGTTACAAACTGTATTTCTTTATTTGCAGTTCCAGCAGTATGTACTTTTAACCAGATGACTTACAAGGTATGAGTAAATTCTCAATAGCTGAGTCATTTTTCAAAGCTGAAAATGCAAAACTTACTGAAAGCATGTAATATTTTATTATTATGGTTTTAATAACAGAATGGTGAGAAATGGATTTCTGGCTGTGAAGAGTGTACATGCAATACATCTGCAAGCAGTTCTGTGCAATGTGTCACTATAAAATGCCCACCAGACCCCATATGTGAGCCAGGCGAGCAGCTAATTAAAAGTGGTGAAAACGAATCCTGCTGTCCAGCATCTCAGTGCCGTAAGTTTAATCATTATAACTGTGTGAAGCTGTGCTCTGTCATACTATGAACAATCTGATAGTTAGGTGAGTGTACTAAAAGGCTAATGCAGTGGCTGCAGAAAGATAAATATTTCCACAAACAGTAATTATACTGAAAGTCAAATTGCATCAAGATATAATTCTCAAATGCCACAACAAAATGCCTAGCTTTCTTGTCTACAACCTCAAGTTGAAAATGTATGCTCATTTGCTGGAATGTGTGCACATCAGATACTGACTGGAAATCAAATGGGGAGTTGAAATTTGGAGTATATACATGTATCTCGCCATATATCTCTATCTATAATATCTTTGTTTGAAAGCTCTACTTACTGAAATTAAGTATAACCCCTCAGAAGGTATTGATTGTTGATTGCCAAAATTCCTATGTTTTTTGTTCACTCTATCAACCATTACTGTTGTAAATAGTCCTATTATAACTACCTGCTCTGTGGTAGAAAATGTAATGATACATGAGAATATGTAGCAACTTAATGTCTTTTATTATGTGTTAACTATACCCTGTACTAAATTTATTATACTGTTTAATATCAGAGCTTTTCTCCCCGGGCCTCCACTGAAAAAGGACAGATGTCCAGTTGGAGTCTCCCGGTTAACAAATGTAAAATAAAATAAATAATAATGAGAGAGAGTAATATTTGGAGTAGGTACATGTATATATGTGTGTGTGTGTGTGTGTGTGTGTGTGTGTGTGTGTGTGTGTGTGTGTGTGTGTGTGTGTGTGTGTAGACAGATAGATAGAGATGTAGTTACAGATGCACGTAGAATATAGATGATATAGTCAAATCATCATATACAAAACTTTTGTGGAACCTTTAATGGTATGGGTGAGCTTATGGTTTACAAAGCTCTTGGGTTCTGCATGTGTTTGAAGAGCTAAAACCGGGATTAGTAACCAGATTTCCTCCGACATTGCATTATTTAGAAGCCTTCAATAAGAAGGATTTGCTGGCAGAAGCATCTCATAATATCATACCACTGCACTGCATTAGGTATTGAGGTGGTTTGTTTGGAAATCAGCATAGTGCTTCCTCCATCACTGCGTCGGAGTTATGCTGCATAAAGTAGTCTCATCAGGTATGCTATGTGTAGCCCAACAGCTGATGCTGAATGGAAAATCAGTAAGTTTGACTGAAAGCACTTTTGTGACACATTCTATATAAATGGTAATGGAAGAGGCTCTTCATATCAGGGATATGTTAAAAAAACAAATACACCTTGAAATATATATGCAAAGTATGACACAGTATGTTGAGGTGATGTTGGAAGCAAGTGCTGTCACAAACCTGCCACAAATTAGTCCGCAGGGAAAACATTATGTATGGGAAACCTTAAACAGGGAAAACATTATGTATAGGAAACCTTAAACCATTATGGGGCTGACATGCATAAACATATCTTTCTAAATCCTGCTTTACTAAATTGACAGAGGAAAACATTTGTACTGAATACTATACCTGAAAAATCCAACAAGCAGATATATATGTGTAGTAAAAGAGTGAATATGGTGGTGGAAGAAACAAACATCAACCTAGGAATTCATGCCATGGCAACTTGTATTAACAAATAATTCTTAATAAAAAGAGAATACATGCCCAAAATGAAGACTAACGTGCATATATTTCAACAGTACAAGACAACATCCCAGCACATAATAAAGCATGAATACTAATTTTTACAGTCTTGTGAACCAGTTTATAGGTTTGGGCATCCTTTCCTATTTTTGTTGGTTTCTACTCTTCCGCCTGGTGGATTTCCTGCTTGGCACATCTAACTGCTAAGCACTATAGATCTACTTTATGCTGGACCCTACATCTAGAGCAGTAATTCTAATGCATCTCCTGAAATTGTGTGCTCTTAGAATTTTGCATGATGCCTTAGACTTTTCCTCAAGTAGATGTATATTATGAGCAAGTTAGAAAGCTTTTTTTCTCAGAATCATACATGTTTTTGTAATAGTTATAGGTTTGGGGCAGTACCTTCTATCCATCATATATTCCTTATGAATATAGCCCCATGACTATAATTTCATCGGGAACTGAGTACCCCTAGTCTGTAATGAAGTAATGTTCTGCAACAGTTTGTAATGACAATCTGGATAATTATTCAGAAGCTGGGCTCATGCTGTCAGAAAATGTGCTGAATTTAACATTCTATTATTTATTCTATGACTCAATAAAGTAAAAATGCATTACCTCTTAAAACACCTGAATGAACAAAATTTTAATGTTGCAAATCAAAATATTTTTTTTATTGACAACTGATGACTTCCAGCTAAACACTTACCATTTTGTAGTCTGTTGCAAGCCATTATAAATTTGTGTTACATTGCCTCTACATTGTAATACATTCACCAGGAACATTTTCATTTCATGACACAATGTGAAAATGCAATTCAAAAAGTATTTAATAAAATGATAAATTATTTGGCCTTTATACTATGCATTTTTGTTTACAGAACCAGAACTGTGTTATTATAACCAGGAAGAACACAAGGTATATATATATATATATATATAAATATGTATATATAGAAGTGTCAGTAATTTAAATATCTTCATACCATAAGCATTTCAGTACTTCAGACTGCAGAACATTTATCATTTTTTTTCCAATAGTATGGTGATCAATGGATTTCAGAATGCCAAGAATGTAACTGTACCGGAACCCCGAGTGCTGTGCAGTGTGTACATCAGAGCTGCCCACCAGATCCTGAGTGCAAACCAGATGAGGAATTAGTGATACAAACTGGAAATGACTCCTGCTGTCCCATAAAACAGTGCAGTAAGTGACATTCATAATCACTTGTTTTGAGTACTGTCTTCTTTGAAGTATTGAATGAAGTAGCCCAATTGCCTGTCCTTAAAATATCTTTTATGTATGTTCTTACTTTCTCATACCTGATGACCATCATCTAACTCCTTTCCCCAGGCATCCTTGGCCCATTCATTCATCTTCGTTTTCTGGTGCATGATACCCCCCTAACACCTTATGGACAGCCCCTTCTCCATTGATGGTTTACCTTCTGTTGCAACTTGCCCAAAAGGACAGAGAGTTTCTGGGTGGTGGGTTTTCATCCATTGGATGTTTATGCAATCCTTCAGTAGTACTCCATTTTCTCATACACATTCTGTGCATGAGTTAAATACAGCTACTTTACATGAACACAGCTTGGATGCATATCTCAACCCTTCTTCCTCATGCTATAATACTTTCTTCCTATAGGTATCAGTTGTGCAGTGGGTTGTGTGACCATCACCCAGGATGAGAGTGCTGATATTAGCCAACCACTTCTCATACTGCACATTATTTCCTGTATCATCCAAGTAATTAACAGATGCTGAAATATCTGAATTAAAGTCAAGGATTTATACCACTTTGTCAGGGAGTCTGCTGTCCTTAGAATTTTCTACTATAAATTAAAAATAAAAATGCATATTG
This sequence comes from Protopterus annectens, assembly GCF_019279795.1. Lineage (NCBI taxonomy): Eukaryota > Metazoa > Chordata > Ceratodontiformes > Protopteridae > Protopterus > Protopterus annectens. The sequence goes on from NC_056745.1 coordinate 1,141,105,584, forward strand.
TTAAAGCCATGAAATAAATATATCTGCCTTCTAATACCTCTTCTTCATTAATGTATTAATTAGTTTATTCATGCATTTACGTATTCAATTCATTGCACCAAGATGTACAATATTCAATTATAAAATCAAAATCTCCTAAGTATAAATTTTTGAGAAAATATCACTACAGTATGCTGTAGATGCTTTAGATACCTAGGGGTGGATATCTGAACAACCATATGAGATGCCACCCTGGAAAGATTTTGTATTTTTTTTAAATATAGGGGTGGCACAGATACTTGTCTCATGTATAAGAAATACTTGTCAACTAAACATTTTGTTGGGGATAGTATGGGGATGTTCTTGAAGGAGTTATGTGGATCTTTACATAGTATGTATATGTATCACATAACGTTCTCTTGGGTTCTCTTGTTTTTGCCTAGAATTAATAGTTGTCTGGAATGCAATGTTGTATGCATTGTTTGTTACATTTTCTTTTTTCTTTTGTAGAAGAAATAAAAATTATTTAGTTAAAAAAATAAGTAAAATCATGGGTTTGTAGAGCTGTGTTTGTTGTACTTTTGCTTGCAGTAATTTAACAATAAGCACGGCAGTCCCTAAATAATTCCTCTGTATACCCCGGTTTTCTTCCTGCAGTATAATTTCTGTCTAAGTGCACATCACTATTTATTCTGCACCTATGTTTGTCTTGCTGAAAGTCCATATAACCTGCTCAAACACAAGCAGTGAGTGTTCTTTACAGTTCAACAGTGTTTGTGAGCAATTTTGCTGATTAGCACATGGTAGGCATTTCAGCATAAAGTTTCTAAAGGATACAAAGGAATACCTGAACATTCTCTGCTCATCCTGATACTGATAACAGAACAAGTGTTCTCTTCCCAACTCAATTTATGAGAAGTGACTTGCGTTTCAGTACAGTGATTAGCATATTTTTGTGTGCTTCTGTGCCAAAGACTCACTTTTATTTTATTTCCATGAAGAGAATCAGATTAAGCAGGCATAAGTAGATTGCACTTTCTTAACATATATTAAGACATTTATAAATCTAATATATTATTTCCTAAACAAATGTAACAGTGTGTATTCAAATGTAAGACAAAGATGTATCTTCTGCACAAATGCTGTATGTGGTTGAAAACATGACCTGAAGAACTAGCTCAGAATGGTATGCCATCGCACGTGCATTTATCAAAATATGAGGCAGTTTCTGCAGTTTGGTGAATAAGTCAGTTCTGATTCTTTGTTTTTAATTTGTTGTATATCACATTGAAGATTGTGTAAACAATGTTCTTTATTATTAGTTCATATATTACAGAGAGAAAAACTACATTGCTAATTCCAATTATTTCTTTCTTATGTAATTACAGCTCCAATTACATGTCAGTATAAAGGAAAGACCTACACTGTAAGTATGAACAACACTCACATAATCTGAACACATGCTTAAAAATGCAATTCTATTTAAAACACTTTACTTGGTAAGTTTCTGATAGAGATGCTTCTAATAATGACAACAAGTGCATTGTTTAGAATACAGAGCAGAAAGACTAATGATGCATCAATGAGCCAAAGACACATCTGTGAAGAAGGCATTTCCTTATGTGGGGACTGCTCTGGGAGGCCTTATGGGCTTATGTTTGCTAACTGAGTTACTTTTCTGGGCCATGTTTATGCAAGATGATGATATAAATGTTGCTCAGGATCGTGAGACTCTAGCTTATATCAGATACCTTTGAGGCTTAAGTAGAGACCTCTTAATTTCCAGCTGGAGCATTACATGTTTTTACTACTGCTTAAGATCAAAGCTGTAGTCAGCTCATTTACTGCCTGCTTCCCATTCCTGATGTAATGTCTCACCCCCACAGATGAACAACGAAAAAAAAAAAAGAAAAAGAAAAATGGCTTCAGCTTACTCAGCAGCAAGTATATTGGCATGCAGACCCTTGCCCTGTCAGAGCAATTATGTCTAATTATTGATAGTCATCTGCTGGCACCACAATCATAACGTTGGTGGACAGTTCTAAAAATCTTTATACTGAATAGGTAATGCAACAAAAAAAATTCATCATCTGTTATACCTCACTTGCTATACATTCTGTTACTCACTCTTCTTGTAACAATTTTCGATCTTCTTCTTTTTTCGGCTTTTTCCCAGTTAGGGGCTGCCATAGCAGATCACCTGTCTGCTCATGGTTGGCAGTGGAGTTTTATGGTGTTGAGCTGCCGGCCCAGCACCCAACTCTTGTAGCTCTTTTTAATAATAAACAAAAATTTGAAGAAAGAAGTATTATGCCTTCTTTGGTAGTACTGTTGGTTAAATATAGGAAATACGCAATTCCTAAAATAACTTTTAAGTAATTCTAACATGTATAGGTATGATTTTCTAAATAATGAATGATACGCTACAATAAAGGAAATTATATTTCCCTGGCTGTCTAGCTGTGTTTTTCTACACTGATCATTACTTTTATTTAGAATTCTACATTTTGCATGTTACTAATTTTCTTTTCTAAAACATCATAAACTATTGATTTATGGTACAATATAGCATTAATAAGAATAGCAAACACTTATCTAATGATCACTACTATTTTGTTTAGGTTGGAGAATCATTCGTGGATGAAAATGATACATGCTTGTCATTTCAATGCAATGTAACAGGACTTGAAGGAAACTATGAGCATTGTGACCATCAAACATACTGCCCAAAGGTCTGTATACTAACATGATATCAAAATGGTTCACTTTTGTGGATGAAGCCACTAATCTTTTAAATAATCAACATATATTGAAGCTTCTGTTATTTGATAATGTAAACTAAGTGGCATGACAATTCATCTCTGTATGTTTCAGTGTCTAAGCCTTATCTCCCTCTGCCATATCTATAACTCTCTCTCTCTATTTATATGTGTGTGTGTGTGTGTGTGTGTGTGTGTGTGTGTGTGTGTGTGTGTGTGTGTGTGTGTGTGTGTGTGTGTGTGTGTGTGTGTGTGTGTGTGTGTGTGTGTATGGATTCACATTATAATCTCAAAATATTGAAATATCGAATTTCAGTATCTCGAGACTATAAAGCCAAATGTCTGAAATTATGAAACCTCATAACCGCGAATCCTGAATCGTGGTTGTGGTGGTGCGCTACATTATGTGGGATGTACTGTGTGCCTGATTTACGGTTTGGTGTGTGGATATGGTTGGAGATTAAGGTAAGTGAATTTTTTTTTTTATGGTATTGGATAGTGATTTGAGTGTATGTGAGTGAGTTCGGAAGTTTTAGGTGTAGGTTAGGGTAGGTAGGTAAGAGTATGAGTGTGTAAGTATTGAAAGTGCTTGTTTTTGTACAGTTGTGATGTGTGTGTGTGAGGGGACTGTAGAGCATGTAGTGCTGAGTTTACTGTCTTTTTCTTTTTGGTGCAACCTCGGAGTTAGTATATATAAGAAGTGTGGGTGGGGGGTGCAGGGATGCTTGCCCCCCTGCTTATATGTAGGGTAGGTTTATGGGTTTGTATTCTTGTATTTGTGTGCATTTTGTTTGTTTGTTGTAATGTGGGGAAGACAGTGTATGTGTTGTGTGGTGTATGGTGTGTTTACATTCGCTATTTTGAATTTCGCACTTTTGGGGTTTCGGTGTTTTGGTTTTTCGGCTTTATAGTTTCAAGATACTGAAATTCAATATTTCAGTATTTTGAGATTATAAAGTGAATCCATATATATATATATATATATATATATATATATATATATATACACACACACACACACACACACACACACACACACACACACACACACACACACACACACATACTAGGAACAAATACAGAGGTAGCCACCCTCCTGCTAAAAAATTTTCACTATACTCCATTCATATATGCTTACAGTTCCTCCAAACTGTATATCCGCTTTTGTTTATATATGATAGCTTTGAGTTTATAGTGGGCATATTGCAAGCTAATAAAATATATTGAAATTGATTTAAGATTAACACGTTTACATGTTTAACTGCAAAGTTTCAGTGAAAGTATTATAACTTATATGTCTAAAAGCTTTCAACTAAATGTGCTTTCTCTGGGCAGAGGTTTAAAAATGTATTTATTAATGTACCAAATAATTTTTGAGTTCATAATGTTATGCTGCACAACAAATCAACCTGACAAAAAACTACAAGTATGCATTTTGCAGGATGGGCAAGCCTTCCTGTACCCCCAATGTCGGGATCAGGCCCCATACTTCTGAACTTAAATACACTGACATCAAAGTGCTCAGTAAGTTAAAATGTCAATGCATTTGCTGTCAATGAACAGAAGAGTAGCCAATTTAATTACCCCATATAAATTACTAAAATCTTACCCTGAAAATTTGGGCTAAAATGTCTGCTCACACCTCATATTAGTTTGAGATATTTTGTCATATTCTTTTGCAAGACCTGAACTCAGAACTCTATAAAATTTAACAAAGCCATAAATTGACATAAGATCTTCTCTGACAATGTATCCATACATATTGTTCACTACCTTGTTTGATTTTGTACATCCACATCCATAGGTATGGTGGGGTAAAGGGGGCATCTGCCCCTAGTGCAAGCTGTTAGGAGGCATTATTGGCAGGTGCCAAGGTAGTAGAACTGGTATTCATTAATTCATTGCTGAAGCTGTGATTATATCAGGGCTTCATAAATTAATGCCAGTACTGCAACATTCATGCTAATGGTAAAGTTCGGTGTGTATTATAAATGTAGCAAGGTACATGGTATTTGGCCTTCAATCTCTGAAGAGATTTTTTGGTCCTCAACTTTTGGGTATAGGGAACTGGTCAGAGCACCAGATGTGTGCTACTATACTGTGTATATGATCCATATACTTTAAGGAAAAAGATGCCAGAGAATTCATTATTTGCATACTACAAAATCATGTGAACAACTGTATATATTTTTATGGGGAACAAAACATACTCATTGTCAGATTATTAATTCCATAGTGTCTCTGGATCCAGAGTTAGAAATATGAGCAGCAAGGCTGTTTTTCTTTCCAGACAGAAAGTTTAACTAATGATCATCAAAGGTCAGCACAACCTTAGATGCTAAAATAGCATCAGTTTGCCTGTTAATGGAATTAATTGGTTTTGGAGGCTGACTGTTGATATCCCCTAAGTACAACAGTTATGTTGGCTTAGCAGTTCAGTTACCAGGTTGGGAAGAAGTGGATGAGAATGTCAAGTTAGAGATGTTATAGTTTTGCATAATGTCCGAGTAACTGGGTAACTTCCTTCAGTGACACTTGAAATTTGAAATAAAAAATGTTTATATCTGTGTCTTGATATCTGTCTTGTATCTGTGTGTGTATGTATGTGTGTGTGTGTGTGTGTGTGTGTGTGTGTGTGTGTGTGTGTGTGTGTGTGTGTGTGTGTGTGTGTGTGTGTGTCTGTGCGTGTCTGTGTGCATGTCATGTCTATGTATCTGTTTTTTTATGTCTGTGAGTCTGTGGGTGTATGCATGTCTGTATCTTTGTGTAAATATGTGTTTCAGTGTGGGTGTGCATGTGCGTTAAATACTTTTCTACCATTTGGATTGCATTTTTTGTCTGAATGAATTTCTGACTTTCTGATTTTTGTTAGGTGGAACATGTGTTTTAACAACTTGTTAATCTTTTGTGGTATAAGTGCTATATTCAAATGTCTGTAGTGTATTTCGGCACTATATTGTTTTGTGTCTGTTAAGCAGGTATGATTTTTCTGTTTTATATTTTATGGGATGGAATTCACATGTAGATAAGTCAGCAATTTCAGTTGTAATACTATCTGTACTGAACTGTACTTTTATGGTTGGAGCTGTCATATATGAGGGCTGATAGAGAAATAATAACATTTTGCATCATACTATAGCAACAGAGAAAAAGAATACACATAAAGGTATCATATAAACAGTGTTTGGCAATACTGAATCTCATGGTTACTAGCTTTTTCTTATCTGAGTTACCACTGTTTTGGACAGCTAGCAAATAAAAATTTGTCAAACATTGGCATTTGACACCTGTTTTGAGAGTCGTCTAAATAAAACCAAACCAAAGCAGTTCAGTCAGGTAACTTAATGACAGGATTAGTAAGGCTAGTATGAAGCTTTACAGCTGCATGATATTAGGCTATAAGAAGTCTGTGTTGTCCATTCTTGCTTTTTTATTTTACTTTTAATGAAGCTTTATGAAGAATTCACACCATGATGTTTCTAGGGTTTGACAAATCAGATTTCAATATTCTGTAAGGCCATTTCTAAACCACACTAGCTAAGGGAGGGTGGATGGCTGTGGTAAGTAAGAAGGATGAAGTGTTCATGGCTCAACACCACCATTTTTGAAGGCCCCACTAATGGGTAGATGTGAAACAATATGTTGAATGATGGATGAAGCCCACTTATAGCACCTATGCAAATGTACTGCTGCTGTAGAAATAATGTTGGGAAACTGAATAGCTGAGCTCTTGGATAATTATGTACTGGAGGTTTTTTGAAAGTATACTTTTATAGGTACAATGTTTTTGTTGATTTACTCAATTAAAATTGGATTACTGAACATAAGAGTCACAATGATAACTATCTTCTGTACATCAAAGATTGCACATAGTCTTTCAAGTCAGGCAATGACATCAGAGAATAACAGTCTCTAAAAATCTAAAGTTTTGAAAATGGGGAAGATATGGGATTATTTTGGTTTATAGAGACTATAACATGCAGACAAGATGTATTATGTCAAAGTGTTTATAAACAGAACCTCTGCCTGTAGTACAACACCTTCTATATATTAATATTTACCATAGGCTAGTAGGTAACTATATGGAGTTATACACAACAGTACAGAATTTAGAAATGTGCATGTTTCACATAAAGAGTGTGCAAGGGATATATCAAAGCAGGCAGCATCAAGCAGAGTATACATATGCGTTTCTAGAAAATTTACAAGTAATATATGATTGCCGTTTCGGGTATTTGAATATGTCTGGTTAAAACATTGTAGAACATACAGTATATTATGGTCTAAAACTGGAAAAGGACAACCCTGTTATGGACATTTCTGGCATCAAAGAAGTACATAACATGTTTTCCCTGATCTGAAATTGTTCAACAACTTTTAAATCCTTTTGTCTATTAGAGTTTCCCTTAGCTTGTGGATACTGTCTGTGTGACACCACTAAATATTTTACAGCTTTCAAATCTGTAAAACAGTTCTCGCTCCTATTTTCTCAGCAGCTGGTAAATACTACAGCAGTCAGAGCTTCATGTACTAAGCATTATTCATTGGGTTCCTGTTATTATAACTACTTGTTATGTGTTCTTAACATAAATGTCAACATTCATCTCTTGCATTCTGGTTTGCTCCACTCTCAGGTTAAATATCTTGACATCCAAGACTCAAATGCAATACAAGTTGATTTTGACTGACTATAAACCCATTCATAATGCACTGTGTATAAGAAAACTTCAGAGTAAGCTAGAGATCTTTTTTTCCAGCCTTGGGAGCAGTGTCATACCGCTATAGCTATGTGATACTGTAATATACATTATTGTGATTGCTTGAGAAAATGTGTGTTTTAAGATAAATAACTACACTAAGTGAAGTTTATCATTTGTACTTAAGGTATTTCATAAAAATATTATATTCTGTATCAGCTCTGTTTCTAAAAAAGTAACAATATTAATGAAACAAATGCATACATCACAAAAAAATTCAGCTTGCTGTGCACGTGGACAGAGTTGTTCAACTATCGGTCAGTTATGATGCATTTTTATGCACTTATTAAAAACAACATATTTGTTGCCATAAAATGTTAAAAATACATTTCAAAATGTATAACTTTAATATATTGTTAACATAGGTAGGTCCATAATGGAAGTGAGTGAAAGTTAAATTAATGCAGCATATAGAACATAATTATGCAAAGGTGATACAAAAAATGCTTAGTTTCTCATTTTTTTCTCTTTTTTTTTACCCTTAACAGGACAAGCGGATCTACAGTGCAGACACCTGCTGCTATGTCTGTAAGTACTTCAATTTTTTGTGAGATATATATATATATATATATATATATATATATATATATATATATATATATATGTGTATATGTGTGTGTGTGTGTGTGTGTGTGTGTGTATTGTATTATACTTTAATTTTGTATGATAAATGTAGCATAATGTATACTGTGCAATAACACCATAATTCAGAACAAACTTTTAAATAAAGTAAGTGCCTTACCTATTCACATCAAAGCTCCCTTAAGGACTTGCAGCACATAGCATACATTGTTAATACAACGTGAATATTCCAGTACTACATGCCAGGCAGTGCATACGAATACATTTGGATTACTTCTATAGACAATGTTACTGGCATTTTTCATTTCTTTTCCTTCAAGCCATGCACTGTTCAGACCCCAAAGGGTTGCGAGTAAAAGAAACCAAGTCATACTAGTTACATTTTTAATGCTAATGACCCCCCCTAGCAAAATGCAGTACAAGCTTAGAAATATAAACCTACAAATGACAAACACATTAAATTGTTTATTCATACATAACCTAAGGAAAATTTAGTACAAAAAATTAATAATATGTTTGTAGACGAAGACATGTTTGTTAGGTAGAGCTTATAGAGAGAAACACAGCACTGCTTAGGTTTGAGGGGTCTGAATAAGGTAGTAAGGTGGTTTTCTTTCTTTGAAGTGTTTTAACACACACACACACACAGATACACACACACACACACACACACACACACACACACACACACACACACACACACACACACACACACACACAGCTATAGATAGATATATCAACTGCAATTAAAAGATAACTACTATAATTTCTATGCAACTAAAAGTCTATGCCTAATAACTTCTATGAATCTTAGTTGTGTAACAACTGAAGAATCAATTTCATCAAAAAAATTCTATCAGCTGTACTTTTTGGAGTTCATTTAAAGCAAATGAAACAGTGAAAGGACTGGGTTTGCCCCCGCCCCCAGATTTCTGCTGGCATACTTAACGAATTGCATTTTCTTCCTTTGCTGAATACAATTAAATAGTTATTGAACTTTTATTCCTGTGTTTCCTTCTAGTTGCTCTGATTGTACAAGCATTTCCATGGGGATCTATTCTATCATTTAATTTGATTTACCACCTCACTATGGTACAAGAGTTATCAAAGTATTTTTTCATATATCATAAAATAATGTATTTTTGGTGCTATCAAATTAAAATGAACAACAGATTCTGCTCTACTACTTTACCAGCTAAGCGTATTTTCCTCTTGTTAAGTATTTAATTTGCCACATTATATTTCATAAGAGGGCTGTCATATTTGTTGTGTCTTTCGGCTTTTCCCGGTTAGGGGTCGCCACAGCAGAACTCCGCTCTGCTAATGATTGGTAGTTGATTTTTACGTGCCAAGTTACCAGCCCTGATGCACAACCTTCAACTAACTTGGACAATTCAGGATTCAAGTATTTTTCACAAATGCACCATTTTCAGTATATTTTATTTTATTTACTACATTTTCAGTATATTTTATTTTATTTACTGCATTTTCAGTATATTTTAATTGTTCTACTTTTTATGGGCAGTATATCAAAAATGACTTTGTGATTATGTATTTCTGTATTTATTGCCATTTTTGTTATCACTGCAGATCTATAAACTGCACTTTTCAATATGTACATCAGTATTTAAGTTGCTTGCTATTTTATACCATTGTACAGATATGTTTTTCATCCCATACAATTGGCACATTCAAGATTTGCTTTATGACAAATTCACTGAGATAATGTGGAATGTTGCTTCAGACCTTATAGTGCTGTTATGAGATATTTTGCCCATCTCCGTAATGAAATGACAAAATCATAATGTTGAGTGTTGACATGCAGAAAAAAGGCAAACATTATGGAGAAGAGTGAATATCATTCATCATTCATCTCCTTAAAACATTTTTGCAGGGGGTATTCCTTTTGTATCCCCCAAATTTATATATACTAACTCCGAAATCACCATACCCCAGTGAAAAGGAAATATTCTGAAAAAATGGCCATTTCAGATTTAGTCCATGTAAGTCTTTATTTTCGGCATTTCAGTTTCATAAGGCATGTGCTGGCTAGCATATGAGCTATGTTACACACTCCAGTATATCAGAGGGTACATGCCTTAAAATAATGGATACATTTGAACTTTCAAGCTTTTCATGTTATAAAATGTAAGTCAATCCCAAAGCATTAATGAGACATTAGTAAATAATTGCTGACACTGATATACAAATAGCTAAAACAATTTATTTTACTAAATTATTCAAAAATTGTGTCTGTTAAGTAACATTTGTTTGTTTATTTGTTTATTTTATTTCAGGCAAAGACAAATGCTTGCCAGTTCCAAAAAATGTAAATCTGAATATAAGCAGCTGTGTAGGTGATATAGAAATGTCAGAATGCCATGGGGACTGTGCTGCATACACGTAAGACATTATATGGTGTATTTTTAAAGGTTTATAATTAATGTGTTTTTCTTAAAATTCTTGTCACTGTTTCAGTGCTTCATGTCTTGCTAACTAAAAGGGTTTAGTTAAATTGTTATCATCTTTCTAAATCCTTTGCTGCTGCCAGTCATAATTCACTCAAACAAATGTATGCAATCTGCATCTTAATAAAATGATTTCATAATTGCATTGATACACACCAGCAAGGATGCAAGACAAGAGAAACATTTTGTAAACATAACATGTTGTGAGAAATTCACAATGCTCCACAGCTGGGCTTATTCCTGTTTATGATCCTTGTGAACAACTCATGAATTCTCCATTATCATACTAGTAATGCGCAGTATGCAAAGGATATTATGTTACTAGCATATGCTAGATCACGCCAGTGGTGTCAGTAAGAGTAAATAAAGCCATTCCATCTCCTATGGTACTATTCCATTTCCGTAACCAGTATCTGGCATTGGTATATTCACCAAAAGAAGTAGAGAATGCAACTTCCAAAAAATAATGAAAAAGCACTAAATGACAGGCATTTGAACTAATGAATTTAATGAATGTAAGACTAATGAATATAAGAGCTTCTTCAGAATACAAAAATACATTAAAATTGGCCTTTTAAATACTAAAACAGTCTCACAATACATCACAAAATATCTCACAACTGGCAAATTAAATATAAAAAAGACTTATAAAAAGAATTTATAAAATATATTTTACATTCCATAAGATTCACATTTTCAACCTCCAGGATTTAAAAAAAAAATTAATGTTTATCATTCCATTTAACCCAGGTGGTTTGTTGGTTTCTAGCCTTAATTGCCACATTGTCTCTTGTTGTTCAACTCTGTTTTTGTAGTCCCTTTCTCTCTGGCCCATTGTAACCTGACCTTAACAAAATAAAAGGAATTTCTCATGTTCAGAATGTTCTGTTATGTGTCTCTACAAAGCATCATTACTGTTTTTTGTAATGTCATATAAATGCTCCAAAATATATTTCTTAAACTGCCTGGTAGAAATCCCAACATAAAATGCTTCATAAAATAAATATTTCACAGTATATATAGCTCCTTTAAAATTGTATCTAAGGTGTTTAGTATATATACTATTATGTTAGTGCAAACTAAATAAACAAAATTCCCTTATAAAATAAACCTGCAAGATCTATGGTATCCACAACCATATCTACCTATCTCATTAACATTGTAAAACTGTCCCAGCAAAGTATTCTCAGTTTGTAATACACTTGGGTACTGTTTTTTTTTTTTTTTTTTTACAATACTAGGTCTAGTACTTACTATATTACCAAGCTCAGTATTCCACAATGTAATTTTCTGATTAATAACATTTTATACATAGTTCCTGTATCAAACATCATACTTATATAAAAGGTTTAATATTAACATGTTCTCTTCTTTCTAGAATGTTAGTATTTTTTTTCATCTGAGATCTGAGATTTAATCTAAGATTGTAGTGTTTATGTCTGTATATGGCTTTTACTGAATTAAATTGCCTCATTAAAATTATACATATAAGTATTTAGTTTGTTTTCTGGTAATGCATGAGACTATCAAAGTATTCTGAGACATTAGGTAAAATGTTTCTTTACTAATATAACAATTATGAAAAAAGAAGTACAAGAACTATGTGATAATTGCAAATACGTAAGAATTCTTATAGAATATACATTTACTCCATTATCTCCATCCATTAAAACTTCCCACAATGTAAAGAGTCTTCTTTTCTGATGAAGATAAATAGCTGTTAAAGTGTATTTATTCTGATTGCTCAATTTATTTTTATCTTCATTCTCTGTAATCATTTTCTGAATTGAATGCATTCTTGTCAACTAACTCATGACTATCTTTTTTAAATTAATTTTATATTTTTTCCTTGATCTAATGAAGTGCCATTGTTTTAGAAGTGAATATACTAAACATTTCCATTACTAATTTTGAAATAGTATTTGGCAATTTCTGCCATAACCTGCTTTGATTTTTAACATTTGGTTTTACAGCACACTTCCACGGTATGGTTCACCCTGGTGTGCTTAAATAAATAAACAGACAAATAAATAAATAAAGTGAATCACATTAGAAAAGGAGTAACAATCACATTAGAAAAAGAGTAACAATCACATTAGAAAAAGAGTAACAATCACATTAGAAAAAGAGTAACAAGATATAATACATACAGTTTGAACCACAGCACAGAAGCAATAAAAAGAAAAGAACATGTCCTTTATCATGGGACGCTAGGGGTACAGCATATTACTGTGATCATAATCTAGGAAAAACAGCAAATCACTGGAAGATAATCAGTAAATTGATAGCTTTGAGAAGAGGATATTCTGGGGTCATTATGAGGGTGCTATAACTAAAAACCGGAAAGCTGGATTCCTGGTTATTTGTGCTACCCATATCAGCTTCTCTGTGAGATTTACTGTCAAACATTGATAAATCACAGTTAAAGTGGGTAGAAATAGTCAAAATTGCAGTACATGTAGACAACAGTAGCTGACACCCATTATCTTACCCTCCTGAATGTTGATGGCATTAAAACGTTAAAGCTGGATTGTACAGAAAGTCCAAAGCAAAAGTGCTACAGATTATATAGATTTTTACTTGGCCCTGTCTCCTGTTATGGACAACTCCCATCACTGCTCAGACAACTTAAAATATTTAAATATTTTTGCATAAGATGTTAATTTTTCTGATGTATTATAAACATTCATAAGTATGATTTAAACATCCATGTAATATCTCTATCAATTTTTTACTTGATTTTTTAACACAGTACTTGATCTTTGAGGCATTATAGATTTGCTTATAACTGTATAAATTTTAAACAGCGTTGTTTAATATTCATTTTAAAGGAGAGATATTTTTAGTGCATACTAATATGATTATACACAACTAGTTTGTGTTTATGATTTATATCAACTAGGTTGACTATTTTATTATGGTCTACTTATTTCACCTACATTCAATTACTGTCACTTTAAATCTGGTTGAATATTAATGAATGTAATACTTAAATCAAGGTGTAACTGTGTGTTAGGTCTGATGAAGTCATGTAAGTATGTTTTAAAGAAAGGACAAAAGCACATAATTTTACTTGTAATTTTGTATTCTTTTAATTTTGCTAATATTAAATGTTTTATATTTATATCAGATACACTTATTTCAGTATTGGACACATAGCTGGTGAGGTTTTCTACTGAGTCTTTATATGTGTATCTCTTTTTGGCTGTTTGTGCTGATTCTGTTCCACCTACAACTTTACAAGTATAGCTTAAAATTGTGAGCCAAATCGCCCTGCCCCTCTGGAAAGTGCTTCAAGCTGCCTTGGTGTCTAATGATTCAGACAGCTGAAGCAGTGCATTGCATTCACTTCTTATATAAATAATACAAGTTTCTAAACTGGAGATGCATACAGGTAGAAGCTAATGCTCGCTCACTAAGACATCCCTTGCGATAAAGGTTATTTAACAGTAAGAAGACCTATAATAACACTGCTTTTATTGCTTTTTTTCTTTAGCTTAACAGAAGCTAATGATGGTCTCAATCGCACGTGTGTGTTCTGTGATGCTGTCGGTTTCCAGGAGAAAATTGTTGAGTTGACCTGTCCAGATGGGAGTAAAAAGCAACACTCTTATAATGATATTACATCCTGCCAGTGCTTACAATGCAGCACTAAGTCATAGGTGTGACTTTTTAATCTGTGAAAACTGTATTCAAGATACATGCAGTATTATCATATAAACTGCCATTTTAATTTTTAAACTGATAAATACTGTGCATGATAATCCTTTTGATTGTAATTTAATTGTACTGTTACATGCTGTGGACTGTGATTATGTTCTTCAACTGTTCTTAATGTCACCTTTATAGTTATTAATCAAGATTTAAATGAATTAATAAATGAATCAGTATTAAACTGAACTGTGTGTAGTTGCTGGTTTTTAAGCATTTTATTAAACATGAACATGTTTCCTTCTATGTAAGATCACATGAAACTAAGCATTGCACAAATCATTACATTTGAATGAAACAAATAGCATTACAGTTATTTTGTTAATGCCTTCTCATGGAGAGTGACCAAAAATGATTTTCATATATTGGTGTGAGAAACAGAACTCTTGCATTGAAAACTATATGCATTGGCTCTCCTGGCTTTTATCCCTACACATCATACAAAAAAAAAAAAAAAAAAAAGCTACTGAGAACTCATTCTGTAGTTACAATCATTTTGTGAACCATGGATACAAAAAACAAACCATTACTTTAATGCTTGTTTTAACCACTTTTGATCAGCCATCAATACAGTGATTGCAATTATTTGCAAATGCAAAAAAAGTTGAATTCAGAACACTTATCACAAGGTAACACTGTGCAGCAACATGGTGGGTTGTCTCTGCAGTTGTGCTAGATGCTAATTAGGTATTCTGAAGGAGAGGTATAGGTTAATTAGACATGTGCTGTCCCCCAGAACTGCCTGCAGTAAGACATTTACACAGAGAAGCAATTCAGAGAATCAGTTGTTATATATATTAGCACTGCCACTCTTGGCTATCGGGGAGTAAAGAAGATGGCCAAAAAGGCCAGGTTCATCTATTACTGTAAGTGCTGAGGAGGTTAGCACTTAGGTAGTGTTAGGGGGCATGTGCATGTGTGTATGTGAGTGAATGCATGTGTGACTGAATTTGCATATGTGTATCTGCCTGGGAGGTTGCAGTCTGTTGCAAGATCAGTCAGGAAGTAGGTTAGGGGGGTGTGTGTGTGTGTGTGTGTGTGTGTGTGTGTGTGTGTGTGTGTGTGTGTGTGTGTGTGTGTGTGTGTGTGTATGTATCCATGAATGTGATTCGGTGGGGAGAGGGCTGTGTGTGTGTGGGGGGGGGGGGCTGTTGAGGTGACTGTCATACGTCCATACACTCATAGACTAATAAGCAAAGCCTGCGACTTTGGGTCAGTGGTGAATACCAGACACTAGGAATATCTCTACATCATTATACCTTAATAGCAGTTAGGGGCAGGGGAACCACCGGAAACTAGGGAATAACTTTTTCATTTCGAGCCTTAATGGCACTTAAACCTAATGTTGATCAGGAGGGTAGCCACTATTTATTTATTTTATTTTACATTTGTTGACCGGGAAAGTCTGACTGGGTATATGCCCATTTTCAGTGGAGGCCCGGGGAGAAAAGCTCCATATATTCAGACATATGAGATTTACATAATATAAAGAGTACAAGCTAGCATATCAGATGAAAAAAGAATCAGTATAATTATAGTAAAGACACAGTTCAACAGGAGAAATGGCCTATATGTCAGGGTATAATATTACAAGGAATGCTACATATATTCAGACAAGCAAAATTTCCCATAATATAAAAGTATAATCTAGCATTTCAGAGGAAAAAAAAACAGCATATTTATTTATTTATTATTTTTTATTTTATTTTACATTTGTTGACCGGGCTAGTTAGTCCAGCTGGATAATTTCCATTTTCAGTGGAGGCCCGGGGAGAAAAGCTCCACAATTAAAACAAGGTTAAACATTTAAGCAACAATGCATACATTTTAGTGTAGTAGAAAATACAGCGAAAAAAAATAGGTATAAAACAAATAGCCTAAGCTATATATTCATATTTTTTTTAGAACAGTACAGTAATTTAGTCATTTGAAATAGCAGGGAAAGATAGTGATTTTTACCTAGGGAGGTATGGCTGAAGAGCGAAGAAGTCATTTAGTCTGGATTGGTACAGGAGCAGAGCCAGAAGTTGTTAAGATGTAATAGAAGTTGTTTTTTGAAAAGTTGAAAGGAGTCTAGTGAGGTAATGTGTGGGGAGGTTATTCCATATTTTCCTATGGAGTTTGAAAATAGACAGCTACCTGCTGAATTTGTAATTCTAGTTGTGGTGACTTGTATCTTTTGCAGATCGCAACTGTTTCAAGTTTTTGTAGGGAGTAAGGAGGTTACTGAGAGCTGGTGTCTTTGTTGGTTGATAAAGAATGTTATGTGTAATTAAGAGTTGTTGATAGATAAGCTTGTTAGGTAGTTCTAACCATTGTAATTGTTTTAAGTTATTACAGTGGTGAGTTCTGTACTGGGATGCTGTGGCAAAACGGGCTATATTATGATAGGATGTAGTTAGTTTTTCAGGTTACCTTTAGAGAGATTGGTGTAAATAGAGGAAGCATACAGTAGGGTGGAGATAAGATGTGATTGAGCTAAGGTGGTCTGTGCTTCTGGAGTAAGGAAGGGTTTTATTCTGTACAGTGAACCTATCTTTTTATTTACTGCTTTTATAGTGTTATTGATATGACAATCATAGTTAAGATTATTATCAATAGTAACACCAAGCAGTTTGGTAGTAGAGTCTGGGGAGATAAGAGAATTGTCAGCTGCAGTAATAGTAAAATTTAGTTGAGGAGATTTGTGGGTAGGTGAGAATAGTAATAGTTTTGTTTTCTTGGAGTTGAGAAGGAGACATCTTTTGAGAACCATTGTTCAATGGTTGAAAAGGTAGATTGTGTGAGTGACTGGAGTTCAGATTGGGTGGGAGCTGTACAGATGATGGTAGAATCATCTGCATATTGTATGCAGGTAGTGTTATGGATAGATGATTGAAGATCATTAATAAAGATAGAGAATAAGAGTGGGCCTAATATTGATCCTTGAGGTACTCCTAAGGAGATAGGTAGTAGAGCAGATAGAGAATTTTTCCAGAGTACTGCTTGTTGTCGGTTTTCAAGGTAGGATGAGAACCACGTTAAGGAGGAAAAATCCAAGGCAAGTGAGTTTAGTATGTGTAGGAGAAGTTTATGGTTGACCATGTCGAAGGCTTTTGACAGGTCTAGGAAAAGAGAAGCAGTTAGTTTGTTATTATTACGGTTACAGTTTATTGTGTTAGTAAAGGAAAGTAGTGCAGTGGTCGTACTATGTGAGGGTCTAAATCCATGTTGAGTGTTTGCTAGTAGGTTATTTTGAAGGAGATGGTTAAGTAGTTGTTTGTGTATACATTTTTCCATGATTTTAGCTAGTGGAGATAATAGTGCTATTGGTAGTTAGAGAGGTCAGTGGATTTGCCTCCTTTATGTAAGGGTATGATGTGTGATATCTTCCAGATTGCTGGAAAATCACTTTCTTTTATGGATCTGTTTATTAGGATCGAAACAGGGTAGGCTTTAGCTTTTGCTGCTACCTGAAGGAATTCAGCAGGAAGCTTATCTGCTGAGGGGGTAGTGGGTTTAAGTTTTTGTAAGAGAGATTGTATGTAGGAGGTGGGTATGGGTTGAAGTTGAAGGGAAGAAATGACGTTGTTGGTGTTACTTAAGATCAGTTGGGAAGCATCAGGGGATAAATGGCTTGCTAGTGTTTGTATGGAAGTAGTAAAGAAGCTATTGAAGTTATTGGCTATTAAAGAGGGATTATCAGGGTCTAGATTCTGTGGGTTAGGTGTTACTATTTTACCTGGGGAAAGTAGATGATTGATAGTAGACCAGAACCTTTTTGGTTCTTTTTTTGTGGATTGCTGAAGTTCTACATAGTAGTTCTTTTTGTCTGAAATAATAGCATTTTTGGTTTTGTTTCTCAGCTCTCTAAAGGTTTGATAGTCTGTTGGGTTTCTAGAGGAGCACCATTTCTTCCAAGATTTATTTTTAAGCCTGATCTTTTGTTTAGTATTAGAGGTAAGCCAGTGTGCTGTTCTGGTCTTTATTCTAATGGTACGACTTGGGGCATGGTGGTTTAGGATTGTAAGGAATGCTGAGTTGAAATATTCTATGGCTTTGTTGAGAGAGAGGTGCTTTAGAGGGCTCCAATTGTATTGTGAGAGTTCTGTTTGAAATCTTTGGGGATTAAATTGTTTCTTTGAATATAGTGTTCTATGTGAGGTAGGTAAGTTTTGATGAGTTTTAGCTCTAATGACATATGTGAGGGAGTGATCGCTAAGGTCATCAGGAAGGATGCCAGTTTTGTAGCTTTGTGAGGGGAGTTTGTAAGAACCCAGTCTAAGGTGCTTTCTTTTTGCTTGTTTTATTTATTCTAGTGGCACTATCAATTAGTTGTTTGAAACCAAAAAGGTTTAAATGGGAAGTAGGGTTAGCATTGTTACAAGATTTCCAGTCAATGTTAAAGTCTCCAAGAAGTAGTGTTTCTTGGGGAGGTAATTTGAGAGTTGTTCAAGAAGTTGTTCTAATGTGGGGATATTATTTCCTGGAGGCAGATAAGCACAAATGATGTTTATTGATTTAGTAGTATTAATTTGAACTCTAGAGCAGATTATTTCGACATTATTGTTTTGGGTAAGAGCAAGGTCAAGAAGAGTAAGCTTCAGGTTAGATTTATATAGGATAGCTACTCCACCTCCTTTCTTGGAGGTGCGATCAAGTCTAACAATGTTATATCCAGGTGGGGTAATTTCAATATCTTTAATAGATGGTTTTAGCCAGGTTTCTGATAAGCATAGAATGTCAAAGTTGTGTACTTCTAGTAGGGCGTGTATTTGACTAACTTTATTACAGATACTGATATTTAGGTGGGCCAAGGATAGTATGTTTGTAGTTATAGTTGATGGAGGAAGGAGAGCTTTTATATGGTGACTGTGTGTTTCAGTAGTTGTAGGTTGAGGGCCTGGATTGGGGTGCATGTCACCGTCCTGAAGTAGATGGAGTAGTAGACCATAGTTTTTGGATATGTGTTTTAGAGATGTGTCAAATACTTTCTTTGATTTAGTTTTTAGTAGTTTACAATGAAATAATCTATGGTATTTGGGAAGTAGATATATGGTTTGTGATGAGGTAGGTAAATAGGATGAAGGTAGGTATGTTGTAGGTGTACTAGTATGTTTTGAGGGAAGTGAGAGAAATAGTTAAGGAGTGTTCATAGGAGGTTAAGAACTAGGTAGTAATGAGAAGGAATAATAGTAAGAAGGTGATAGGTAGTTTAAGTTGTGAGTGGAGGATAGTTGTAGACATGATAAGATAGTTGTATGTGAAGTAGGGTTTCCTGATATGTTGTAGAGGGTGTGTGGTGGGAGTAGGGGTAGAGTGGAAGGGGCTGTAATGGTATAGGACTTTAGTGAGATAGTGGTGGGTTGGTTAAAGTGGTATGTAGGTGTGACTAAGTGAAGGAAGTTACACAATCTGTGAGACTGTGAATTGGATAGGATAGCAGTAGTAGGAGGTGTGGCTTGTAGAAATATAAATGTAGGACCCTGGGGGTGGGTGGGATATGGGGGTAGGGTGGGGGAGGCGGGAACACACAAAGTAGACCAGAGGAGAGTGGAAAAAGTATCAGGGAAGGAAGGGGGAATCAGGCAAGAGAAAGTATCCTCGGGGGAGAGGATGAGACAGAGAGGTAAAGGAGGAAAAGGATTAGTATAAGGAGGGGAGAATAAAAGTGTAAGGCAGAAGTCAGTACTAATATCCCAAATAGGGATGAGAAAAGTATAACATCTAGTGGACAAAGTAGTAGTGCAGTAAGCAAACAAGGGAGCTACCAGGCATGGAGCTGTACTAGAAGGGGGAGAGAGGATAGCCTATGTGGCCATCCGAGGAGACTGTGAGGAGCAATGAAGGAGTAAGGAGGGGTAGCTGCTGGCTGCTTAGCTAGTGGCAGTCTGAAAGTTTAGCAGGAACATTTAGTTAAAACGTAATATAGCATGACTAGGTAGGCGTACTCTCTTTCTGGTGGTAGAGGGTGGTAGAAGAAGACAATGTCCTGACCGAGTCCAAGGGTATTCTGTGGGGAACACCCTAATAGTGAAATTAGAGGGATACAACCCAGGCAAAGACACAGGGTCGTGGAGGGGATAGCTGTTAGAGGAGGGAGAGGACAAAAGATAATGTTAGAGTACAATATTAACATACAGGGTTACAATTCAGAGTCAAAATGCAATAAAAGACAGGTTATGCAACTGGTAAGCAAAGCAACGTTACACATAGTTGATATAACTCTTTAGGATGTACATATTAATGGTGAAAAGTACATTTCAAATAAATAACTGTATAGCTAATAATATATAGAGCCTAGTGTTACAGCAAATCACCACACACACCAAAGTAATGCAGTGAACGCATTCACGTTAACATAAACAAGTCAATTGAAACACTTTCCAGTCTCTTTAGGAGGTGTAGATGGTGTAAATAGCAAGTCATAACACGGAACGCTATTAGTATACAGAAATATGATATGTGAAAGCAATAGGTGTGAGGACTAGGATAGGAGCAGTCCCAATGTAAGGAAAACCTAATAACTAAACGCATTCACTTCTAAGTTAGCAACAAAGTCAAGAGCAGTCACTTTAAAAGCTAGCCAAACTATCTAAAATTATTCACGTTTGCACAGCCCGTAAGTACTCATAGGTTGGAACAGCACAGCATACAAAACCAGCATTTGCGTGAGATGTAAAGGGTTCCTATACCAGCTTAAGCAGTATCGGTATCAGTATCAGAGGGTCCCACTTATGTAGCGCTACCTGAAAGCTAAACGATTCTGTGATAGCTGAGCAAAGATCCACGTGCTACAGAATCAATGCAGACAGTAGCGGAGTAGCATTACAAGAAAGACTATACCAAACGCGTTAATCTGTCCACCAACAATATTATTGCAATCCTACCAATTTAGTGCCACCTTAAGGCTGAACGCATTCGCGTTTGGATTAGTAATAGTAAACACGCTGTTCTATCAGTATCAGAGGTAGATGAGTAGTCTTATATCAGAGGCTGCATCAACGCAACTCCCACCAACCTGAACACAACAGTACTAGAGCCGTCCCATGTATTCAGTACCACCCAAGTGCTAAACACATTCGCACTTACACTAGAAAAAGAGTACACACACTTTAGCACAAATCCAGACAGTAAAAAAGCAGTCCTACACTAGAAAAAGTACACACGCTATAGCACAAATCCAGACAGTAAAAGAGCAGTCCTTCAACTAAGGCTATACTAAACACAGTCGCGTTAACCTGAACATAAGCTGGAATAGCATATAATCATCAGTTTCACCTGAGTTGGAGTGTTACAGGTAGATAGCAGGTTACTACAGCAATATGGCACAAGCTAAACACATTTAACATAAACAGCAGTTAAACACCGACTTCTAGAAATGTTACAATACAATTCCTGAAAACTGGAGTGCAATATACAGCTTAAAACTTACTTCAGAGCTGTCGCACACAGCCAAGCAGACTCAGCAGCAGTGAGGAGGGCAGATTTAAAGATGGCGCCTTTGGGACATGGGCAGTCTTTAAAAACTTCCACAGGAAGTCCCTAGGGAGGAGGAGGCGGAGATAGTAGGGGGTAGGTATAGACCGGAAAAGGAGGGGAGTGAAGAAACCTGGCTGAAGAAAGGATAGGATAATAAGGTTGCAGTAGGAAGATTAATAGAAGGGGGGGGGGGGGGGAAGATAGCAGGGAGGCAGGTATAGACCGGAAAGGAAGGGGGGTGCAGAGATCTGGCTGAAAAGGGATAGAATAGTAATAGGTTCAGTAAAGAGAACAATAGGCTAGGGAAGGAGATAAGAGGCTAAGTGGGTAGGATGTGGAACAGGAGTAGTATCTAAGGGTAATAAAGCATACAGATATTGGGGCCTAGTAAATACAATAGTATGTGAAAAAGGGTAAAACAGGAGTACAGACCTGGGCTCAAAGGAGACAGGAGAAGCAAGTAGGGAGCCCAAGGAGAAAGGGTGTGAGCAAAACACAAAGTAGACCAGAGGAGAGTGGAAAAGTATCAGGGAAGGAAGGGGAATCAGGCAAGAGAAAGTATCCTCGGGGAGAGGATGAGACAGAGAGGTAAAGGAGGAAAAGGATTAGTATAAGGAGGGGAGAATAAAAGTGTAAGGCAGAAGTCAGTACTAATATCCCAAATAGGGATGAGAAAAGTATAACATCTAGTGGACAAAGTAGTAGTGCAGTAAGCAAACAAG
Organism: Protopterus annectens; assembly: GCF_019279795.1. Taxonomy (NCBI): domain Eukaryota; kingdom Metazoa; phylum Chordata; order Ceratodontiformes; family Protopteridae; genus Protopterus; species Protopterus annectens. The sequence goes on from NC_056745.1 coordinate 1,141,128,023, forward strand.
GGAGCTACCAGGCGTGGAGCTGTACTAGAATGGGGGGGAGAGGATAGCCTATGTGGCCATCCGAGGAGACTGTGAGGGGAAATGAAGGAGTAAGGAGGGGTAGCTGCTGGCTGCTTAGCTAGTGGCAGTCTGAAAGTTTAGCAGGAACATTTAGTTAAAACGTAATATAGCATGACTAGGTAGACATACTCTCTTTTTTCTGGTGGTAGAGGGTGGTAGAAGAAGACAATGTCCTGACCGAGTCCAAGGGTATTCTGTGGGAACACCCTAATAGTGAAATTAGAGGGATACAACCCAGGCAAAGACACAGGGTCGTGGAGGGGATAGTCTCTTTTTTCTGGTGGTAGAGGGTGGTAGAAGAAGACAATGTCCTGACTGAGTCCAAGGGTATTCTGTGGGAACACCCTAATAGTGAAATTAGAGGGATACAACCCAGGCAAAGACACAGGGTCGTGGATGGGATAGTCTCTTTTTTTGGTGGTAGAGGGTGGTAGAAGAAGACAATGTCCTGACCGAGTCCAAGGGTATTCTGTGGGGAACACCCTAATAGTGAAATTAGAGGGATACAACCCAGGCAAAGACACAGGGTCGTGGAGGGATAGTCTTTTTTCTGGTGGTAGAGGGTGGTAGAAGAAGACAATGTCCTGACCGAGTCCAAGGGTATTCTGTGGGGAACACCCTAATAGTGAAATTAGAGGATACAACCCAGGCAAAGACACAGGGTCGTGGAGGGATAGTCTCTTTTCTGGTGGTAGAGGGTGGTAGAAGAAGACAATGTCCTGACCGAGTCCAAGGGTATTCTGTGGGGAACACCCTAATAGTGAAATTAGAGGATACAACCCAGGCAAAGACACAGGGTCGTGGAGGGATAGTCTCTTTTTCGGGTGGTAGAGGGTGGTAGAAGAAGACAATGTCCTGACCAAGTCCAAGGGTATACTGTGGGGAACACCCTAATAGTGAAATTAGAGGGATACAACCCAGGCAAAGACACAGGGTCGTGGAGGGATAGTCTCTTTTTTCTGGTGGTAGAGGGTGGTAGAAGAAGACAATGTCCTGACTGAGTCCAAGGGTATTCTGTGGGGAACACCCTAATAGTGAAATTAGAGGGATACAACCCAGGCAAAGACACAGGGTCGTGGAGGGTTAGTCTCTTTTTTCTGGTGGTAGAGGGTGGTAGAAGAAGACAAAGTCCTGACTGTGTTCAAGGGTATTCTGTGGGGAACACCCTAATAGTGAAATTAGAGGGATACAACCCAGGCAAAGACACAGGGTCGTGGAGGGGATAGTCTCTTTTTTCTGGTGGTAGAGGGTGGTAGAAGAAGACAATGTCCTGACCGAGTCCAAGGGTATTCTGTAGGGAACACCCTAATAGTGAAATTAGAGGGATACAACCCAGGCAAAGACACAGGGTCGTGGAGGGGATAGTTCAGAGCTGTCGCACACAGCCAAGCAGACTCAGCAGCAGTGAGGAGGGCAGATTTAAAGATCATATATTTATGATATTTATAGCAATGACACAGTCTGACAGGTAATGACATATGTCAGAGTATAATAACATTAATAAATAATAACACCAGACATCAGGAAATATGTCTTTTGTCTCATGCCTTAAAGAAAGGTAAATGTTGATGAGGGCAAACAACTAGACACCAGGAAGTAACTGTGAAGACATGGGTTGGGGGACCAATATACATCATGAATGATTCTGATTTGCTGCATCCAGGACTGTATGTAGGCTTCTAAGCCCCCCAAGCCTTTCTGTGTTGGAGGGAAGTCTAGCTTATCAGTGGGAGTGGTAAGCACTAGGTAGCCTAATTACCACAAGAGGAGTGGTTTCTGGTCTAGAATTTGTAGTTTATTTGCCATTTCGGCAGTTTTTCCATCTCTTTTAACTTCCTGGTTTAAAAGCTCGCATTTGCGCTTGTTTCCTGCCTTTCCTGTAACTAGTTTAGTCCAAATACAGATTTGCTGTATCCAGGACTGTTTGCAAGCTTCTGAGAAGTGCCAAAGTTTGCTCTTCAATTTTTCCCTTATATCTGCTAGTTCTCTCCTCTCCTGCACTTTTACTAGCTTATTAGTCTAGCACTTTACCAGACTTCTTGTAGCAATTAGAGTAGCACACAAAAGTGCTACCAACACTAAACGTTCTACAAGGAAACAGCTCCAGTACTTATTAATGCCCACCCCTCCAGGCATGTCTAAAGGTCAGTTCCCTGTGCTTTCTTCTATTAACCTGGTGAACTTGGGCATCCTGAGGCAATATAGCAACTGCCTCATGTACACTGACAACCCTCTCCTCTTACCTCCCAACACTTAGACTTGTGAGAGATGCACTTATATAGACAAATTGGAAGCCATGCTCTCTCCATCCAAGACCGAAATAGCTGGTCAAGAAGAAAAGATCAACACTTGCACCACAACACATGGAACACATAGCCCTACAGAACACACACCAGGACTGCCTTCATATAAAAACATAAAACACACCCACCTTCATGGAGGGTCTCAATAAAAATCTACCCAAACATCAGAGACTTCCAAGGCAGAAACGCACTCAACCATCACAACACAACACTAATCACGAGACACATAACTCTCCTAAACAGTGTGCCACACAACCAAAGTCCCTAAGACAAAATAGCATGCCCAGCACACTGGTCATAGGTGACTTGATAGTGAGGTACACTGATGTCCCACTCACTAGGTTGAATAAGGAGAAACTAACAGGCAGCTACATGTTAGGTGCCAGGATCCACCACATAACGCATGTACTCAGGTCCCATGACAACAAGTACAAATATGACTCTGCCATTGTACATGTGGGTGTGAATGACCTGAGATGTACCTCCCTGGACTACATGAAATGAGACATGGAGGAGCTCTCAGATTATGTAGCCCAAGTGAGTATGACCCTAGCCCTGAGAAGCATCCTACTATCACCCAAAATTATATCACAGTACAAGCAGAACATGATTGATTTTAACAATTGGCTAAGTTTTTGGTGTTATTCTAAGGGGATCCAGTATCTGTCTGCATAGGGTGACATGATTGACAGACCTCGATGCTTTGCCAAAGATGGCCTGCGTCTGTTACCCCTGGGCTTATGGATACTGGCCAAGGGTCTTGCCACCCCATATAGTGTCTTTTTAGGCAGTGTTCCAAAGACCAAATTACCACCATAACAGCTATAAACAAATGCAATCTGAGGGTCATGCTGCTCAATGCTAGAAGTCTAAATCTCAAAATGCACACACTCAAAGCACTCCTTAAAATGGAGAACATTGACATTTGTGCTGTAACAGAGACCTGGTTCAAGTCAGCAGAAAGCACCCCTGCACTACCAGTCTATAACTCATTCCACACCTTTCAACCCCAGAACTTGGACCGAAGTTTCAAAGGTGGTGGTGTTTCCATATTCATAGTGGATGCGCACACCTCCAGACTGGTAGCCCAACATAACGCATCAGAGATACTTCAGGTGCAGGTAACATTGGATAAGACAGCAATTCAGGTTGTAGCCTGTTATAGGTCCCCAACCATGTCCCAAGACTCAGACTCTACATTCCTAACCACCCTGGAGAATATTAGGGTCCAACCAAACACTCTCATACTGGGCGACTTCAACTACCCCTCCATTAACTGAGAAAACTACTCATGCACCAATACACATGCCCAACGTTTCCTGGAATTCATTAATTCCAATGCCCTGGACCAGCTTGTTCTTACCCCCACTAGAGGTAGAACATCCTTGACCTGGTCATTACTAACATGGAAAACCATTGCTCTACACCACAAACTAATCACCATGGAAATACACATCCCTCCCACCCCCCACCCCGCAAAGATAACCACCATGAAAAACTTCTCCAAAGCTAACTTTGGTCTCCTATAAACAGAGGTTGCTAACTTCATGGCACCCATGCAAATGGAGAATAGTTGCATGACTGCTGAATCATACACCAGTGCACTGTATGAACATGTACACAAATATATGAATCTTGCCATACCCACTAGAACCAAGATGCTCTCCTCCAAAAAAAAAAGAAGCCAATCTGGTGGTCCCCTGTCATAAATAAACTCTACAACAGAAGAAGGAAGCTGATATGGAATAAGGTGAAGTCCCAAGACAACTGGAAAAACTCCTTTATCAGCCTCAACAAAAATTCAGATCCCTCATCAAACCATCTAAAGCTAGCTATGAAAACAAAATTGCAGCAGATAGCAAAAACAGCCACAAGGACTTTTATAGTTATGTAAAGAATCTCTATGGCAATACCTCAGTTTGCTCTGACCTTCTGCACAATGGTACCTCCTATACCAAGCCAACAGATATTGCCAATATACTGGCCGACAGATTCAGTGCCAACTTTACCCCCCAAAGGGCCAGTCACAATACCATTAGATTGTTAGGCACCCAGTATTACTGCTGCGCAGGTTAAAACAGCACTGTCCAAGGCCAAGAATACAGCTTCTATGGGACCTGACAATATCCATGACTGTGTTCTATATGAACTACAGAGAAAACTGGCACCTCCCATGTGTGCCCTGTTCAATCACAGCCTCACCTCAGGCTTTGTCCCTACGAAAGCACACCACTATAGTCATCCCTCTCCACAAAGGAGGAGTGACTACAGACCCTGAGAACTATCACTTCATTAGCCTGACAAGTCTGATATGCAAAGCTATGGAATGCATCATCATGGACCTAATAAACAAGGATATTGGGAGTCTCCAAACTCTGGATCCCACACAGTTTGGTTTTGTGAAGGGTAGCTCATTCCTGCTCAACTTGATCGACTTCTTTGAGTCAGTCACCAGAGCTGTGCATGAAGGCAAGGTGGTTCATACAGCCTACCTTGATCTGGCCAAGGCCTTTGATACCATTCCCCATTCAGGAATCATATAAAACCTCACTAACTAGGCATCAACCCCTATGTCACTAGGTGGGTTGCAAACTAGCTCACAGATAGAACCCACAGTGTGAAAGTAGCTGACTCCAAGTCAGACTGCTGACCAGTCATGAGTGGAGTCCCACAGGGATCACTTCCGGGTCCTCTCCTGTTTGGTATCTACTTCTCAGAAGTCCAATCCAACATGAACGGACTCTGGTTGATAAAGTTCGCAGACAATTGCAAGTTGGGAGCTATTATTAACTCCCTAAGTGATGTTGACATCCTACAGAAAAGCCTCACTGAGACCAAAGACTGGTGTCAGAACAATGGCCTTAAGCTCAATGCCAAAAAATGTCTAGTCATCCCCTTTGGGAAAAACCCAGTTCCCATGAATTATCACATCAACTGTAGTCCACTGAATACAGAAGGTGTTATAAGAGATTTGAGGACACAGGTTGACAGCAACCTCTCTTTTAACCACCACATTGCCACTGTGGTCAGAAAGTCCTGTGTGGCACATCTCATTACTAAGGGTTTTTCATCCAGGAAGAAAGCGGTCATTATGTCCCTCTACTCTTCCATCATTAGGCCAATCATCAAGTACATTGCCCCATTTGGTATGTACCTCAAAAGACACCTGCAACAACTGAAGAGGCCCCAAAAGTACCAAAAGAAGAGGATCCTAGGACTTAAACACTTGTCCTATATGGACAGATTCAAACAACTCCAACTATTCTCTGTCTCATATCACCTACTTAGAGGAGATCACTGCTTGACTTACAAAGCCATGTCTGACCCAGCTCTGTTATAAATGCTACATCTAAAGAAATCCCAGTCCCTCCGCACCACATGCTCCAGAGACCTCAACCTCATTACCGCAATCAACAGAATGTGCTGGAGGGACAGGTTCATAACCCAGAGACTGCCCATGTTTGGAATAGACTTTCCATATATGTCAAACAGAGCACCTCACTGGCCCTCTTCAAGAGAAATCTTGATACTCTACTCGACAGAGGCACTGAGAACTAAGGCCGTGTGGCACGATGCCAGAGTAATCCTATGGGCTAGGCTTGTAAAGGCACCAGGGCCATTAGCCTAGTACACACCTATAAACCTATGAACCTATACCACCATGGATTACTCTTTCATCTCATGTTTTAATGGTGCTTATACATAATGTGTGTCGGGGGGGACACTAGACATCAGAGATACTCTATAAAGCTTCTCTTAATGACATTTTAGTAAAACAAAAAAAAAAAACATAGAGTGAGGAACCACAAGACATCAGGGAAACTAAAAATAGTCACTTACAATGATTCCAGTCCTGTACTTTCCCAACTTTCACAGAGGATATTGGTCCACTGCACCAACACTAGACCCCAAGGATGCAATATGACTAATAAATAAGACTTGGAAAAAAAATAAACTACAAAAGGGAGACAGCTTCAAACCCTGCAACCTTGCCACGGGAAACATCTGGATTAATGAGAAATGTTTCAATATATCATTAGGATTTGAGTAATGCAATGACTCTAACAGTTAGTGTGTTATGAGGGAGAGGGACAGGGGACTTAAAGTATACACCTCAACCTCTTAGTGTAACAAATCCAGACAAAGCAAAAATTAGTGGTGGGATAAATGCACACAATCAGGGATGGATTTTAATTATTCCTCCTTCAAACTTAGAAAATGAATAGAATAATATATTTTGCAATAAACTCTAATGTCTGGCATTAATGATTGTAATCATCTGTGATTTACGAGGGCAGGAAAAAAGGAATCAATGTGATATTCCGACAACACAGTGTCAGGTATGGGGTATGCGGTGGTGTATGTGTGTGTGTGTGTGTGTGTGTGTGTGTGTGTGTGTGTGTGTGTGTGTGTATGTGTGTGTGTGTGTGTGTGTGTGTGTGTGTGTGTGTGTGTGTGTGTGTGTGTGTGTGTGTGTGTGTGTGTGTTTGTGTGTGTATGTTTCTGAGGGACTGAATTAAGGCATGCCTGTGTAACATGATGCGTCAGCCTCCTGTATAGAATACCACAGGAAATGCTGATTAGCACACAAGGTAGTTAACAGCAATTCAGAGACATGTAAATTAGCCAGTAATAAAGTCATTTCTCATTGCAGCTAATGTGCCTATCAATCTGATAGTGCAACATCACTGAAAAAAGGCTTTTTTACTGCAGCCCTTAATGCAAGTGCAAAGTTATTTGTGAATTGTTAGGTAAATGAATAGAATACAGAAAACAAAATTCTACTGGAAACATGGGCTACTGAAAGAAATCCAAAATATATTTCATTATGCAAATTATCATCACCAGTCATAGAAGCACCATAGTGAGGATCACAAAACCATAAAGAAAGCTGTATGCTTTCAGTTATTTTTAATTATTAGTTAAAAATGCTCTTTCCAGAATGAATAGATTTTTTAATCAAGCACACTTTAGATCATTTTTGAAAATATATGTAGTGACTGCAACAGTCTTCCTACATCCACCATGGGAGCTGAACATTGAAATCAAATGAGACTTTATTTCTTACAACAGGGATGGTTTAGGGTTTAGCCCATCATTCATGTAAGAGTCTTGTAAGATGATAAAATATGCAGTGGGAGAGAAGATGAATGCTTGATTGTCTAAGTCTATGCCTTTAAGAGGATGGACTAAATCCATTACTGTTTGTGACTTATGTAATGAATTATTCCAGTCCCTGTTTAAAGTAATTCATGAATGTTATGTCCAGAATGAAGCTTATGAGAGGTGAGTGCACACTACCTATCTAGTTGTATGCTTAGTCACAGATTTGGAGACTACTAGGGGAAGTAGTCTAGTTAGGGTCAGAGGTGAGTTCTCAAGGTATCCATTTTATTTATTTTTTTTCATTCGTGTTAGTTATGATGTAGAAATTTATAACTAGAATTATCACATACTTGGATCTTCAGGTTATAAATATATGAGAAACAAAATTCCAAAAGTTATCAATTTGTCAGATTATTAGTGACATTTATTTATTATATACATGTTGTAGTTTTAATCTGCTGTCCTACAATTTTAATGACCTCTGTCAAGTTGGATTTATCAGATTAGGTAAGAATTCTAATATATAACACAAGAAAAATGAAAGATACACAAGACAGAAAAGATGGCTATGTAACTACCAGAAATCCCACACTATAGAGGATGATTTAGAAGCTTTATTGTCTTGAGAGGTGATGACAACCGGGGTGGTGCAACTGTTAGCATTGTCACCTCACAGCAAGAGGTTCTCTGGTTTGATTCTTGGCTAAAGCGCCTTCTGTGTGGAGTCTGCATGTCCTCCCTGTGGTCAAGTAATGTTTAAAGATATGCAGGTAGGTGTGTGTGTGAATGGGTGTGCCTTTGTTGAAGGTTAGGCATTGGGCTGGCACCTTGGCACTGTAAAAATCTACTGCCAATCATAAGCGGACTGGTGTTCCTCTGTGGTGACCCCTAACTGGGAAAAGCCGAAAAACATTACTATTGACTTGAGGGTTGATGACATCTGTACCATCACTGAAATGTAGCTTGAAGATCCAAACTGTATATCACAAAGTCCAGGGAGTATCTCATTTCATTGTTTCAGATCTAATGGTAGAGGTGGTACTGTCTCAGTCTTTGTAAGAGCACAACTATAATCCAGAAAAGTAAAAAAAAAAAGGATGGCAAGTTACTGGAATAATAATTTGTATCAGTGGTTCTGACATTATTGCATGACACTGCTATATACCATACATGTCCCCTGCATAGGAAAAGGATTTCCTTACCAGATGTGATGGTGTAAAAAATCAATGAAGATAATTCTTAAGGACTATTTTAATAACACAAACATTGACTGAATAAACATGAAAAATCATCCCTCATATATATGAATTAAAAGAGTGTCCAACAAATAATGTAAAATTGATCTAAGAATGATAGTAAATTCAATACTGTACAAGTAAACCTAGGATATTTTACTGTATATTCAAAGTAATACTCGTTCTAATTAACAACGATAACGCATAGGTTTATAGGTCTGCAGACCCTTACAGTCCTAGCCAATAAACAGAGGTCAAAATCAAACTCTGCATCTTGTATCTGTGAGGTAAAGACTATAACCATTATACCATTAAACCAAACCCTGATAATATTGTGTTTAACCTAAGAATCAAATTAAACTTAAATATAAATAAATAATTTTGTCTGGACTTTATCAACTGAAAATATGAGGCAATAAATGGCATACTTATAAAATAGGCTGGGATACTAACAACACCAACCAGGAAATTGCTTCACCACAAAAATGAACCACAAAGCAACAGCCACTGAAAAAATAATTTATTCCTCTAGCACCTCGGCAAAAGTAAGCCTTCAAGGAGTAACATACAAAACTTTAAAAAACATTTATATACTACCAGCTCTACTCACTTAAACAATTAATTAATTAAACATTTAAAAACTCATATACCATTTTTAAAATAACATACATCAAATTTACATCACACTTTTCCAACAACAGTCTGTATTCAAGCCGCTTGGAATCAATGTATCATACTTTAAAATAAAAATTGTTTCTGGGATACTATCCTTAATGATAAAAATATGAGCTCTAGGATATTATCTGCACCTACATTTATGAGCACATACTATTAAGACACATGGGATCATCCATTATCAAAAGTTCAAAAGATAGATGCTAAAAGACTGGCTATAGTGGTCCAAAAAAAGAAGACAAGAATAGCATTGATCATTGAAACTTGCCACAACCAGTGACTACAGTGTTTTGCATACAGAGAGACACAAAGTCATAAAATATTAGGATCTGCATGCAGAATTGAGAACAATGTGGAAGAAAGATACCCAGACAGTTATAATAGTAGTAGAAGCAATGGGTCTTATAAAAATGAACTTACAGTCATAGATATGTTATTAGTGCATGCAACTCCATAGGAACTGCAGAAGGAGTCATTACTGGGCACATTGCAGGTGCTGCGAAGAGCACTTCTGGCTGACATCAAAGACTGAAACAATCCTAATTTCATGAACTTTAATCATTCTTTGACTTAGGAATGGGGTCCATTCCTGTCATGGTATTAGAAACCCAAAAGACTTGGAGAAATTAAAAAAAATTAAGATACAGAATGACAGGAAGATTCAACAAGGCATTCTTTGCTAGATAATAAAATTACTAAGGTATACAGTAGCAAAAAAAGATATTTTAGCTTTTCAAAATTATACTAATAATAAAAATCAAGCCTAGACTATATAAATTAGAGAAATTTGTGTGTGTTTGTGTGTGTGTGTGTGTGTGTGTGTGTGTGTGTGTGTGTGTGTGTGTGTGTGTGTGTGTGTGTTTGTTTATAAAATCTTCCAAATCTAGCAACAATTACAGCTTTTTCTCAAAGGTTAAAAGTAAAAACAAGATATTCATTAGTTACATCATAAAATCGAAAGGTAATATTGTAAATATAACGTTACCAATAAATGGGTGGTTATTCTACCTCAGGTTATAGTGAATGTATCTAAACAAATGAGTGTAGATTTCACAATAAGAAAAGAAATATGCCAAAATAATGTAGAGACAAGGGAAGCCATACTTTATTTAAAGGAAAACTCCACCTTCAAAAAATGTGCTTTTCTTCATTGCATCTTTGTTTTCTAGTCTATTTTAATGCATTAAAATAACTCTAGGTGCTTCTTATAAAATACTAATGATATTCTTATGAAATAATGATTACTGGATAATATTGGAACTAGCATATTAATGTGACCTTTTTTAAATGCTATCTTGCCCCCTTTCCAGAATCCATTCAAATTATCTTCATGTTAGTCATGCCGGACATACGGAAGTGATGTTTTCCTAGTTCATTAAACACAAAGGCAACACTGTGAGTCATAGGCACTTTATACGCCTTCTGTAACAGGAGTGCTTACATTTTATTCCTGAATGACCCTCATATACATTTCTCTCAGATCCATTAAAAGCCATTGAGAATAAATGTACTGCTTTAGAGAAAGAAAGATATGAAATTCCAGGATTTTGTAAGGATTGTCATTTTTTTAGTTTTGTGGTATAAGCACTGACAGACCCCCTCCCACACTCTGCCTGAGGGATCAAAGCTAGGACTACAATCCAAGAGCCATTAACACTTCAAATGACTTGGTCATCTATTGACTAGTTTCTGCAGCAGTAAGAAGTTTTTTTTTTTATGTGATATTTTCTTGAATGTTAGAGAACAAGCACAATAAAAATATACTCCTATATATTGCTGAATTTGTGTAAGGAGATTTTTTTAAGTTGAGGCACAAATGCCTGCATATATTACATGCTCCTACTTTTATTACATTCATCATCATTCATTATCATCATCCTCATCAACCCCCTTTTCCCAGTTTTCTACATGGGGGTCAGAATGTCACTATCCATCTTGATTCAATGCTACACTCCTGCCATCTTTGACACTCATGCCTGACTGTCACAGATCTTGTCTCAGATAATCCATCCATTTCGTTGCTGGATGTCCTTGTTTCCTCTTACCTTCTTCCTGTCTGTCTGAAATCTTCACCATATTGTCTTCTGCTTTTCTGTACATGTGCCCAAACCACCATAATCTGTTCTCTTTGATTTTTTCTGCAACTGGAGATACTTTGGCTTCTGCCCTTTTGTCATCATTTCTTTATCCCACAGTGTACATCCCACTGCCAATCCCAGGCACTTCATTTGCATCACCTCAGGTATTCTCCCTCTACTGCCCAGATTTCTGTACTATACAGTAGTACTGGTTACACCATTGTTTTGTACACTTTGCTTTTCAGCATTCTCGTGTCACACAATGCACCTGACACACTATACCAGTTGGCTACAACTGCTTTGATTCTTTTTTTGACTTCTTCATTTCAGACTGCTCTTTTCCTCAACTACCCCTCCCAGATACCTGAAGCTGTTAACTTGTTCCACTATCTTCCCTTCTATCTCAATTCTTAGCTTCTTATGATTTCCCCAATTTGCTGCCATTATCACTGCCTTATCTGTACTCACTTTTATCCCATGTACCTTCAGTTTTGCATTCCATTCCCCCATTCTTTCTGAAGTTCTTGCTCGGAGTCTGTCTATAATGCCACATTATCTGCATACAGCAACTTTCTTAATCTGACCCATCCAACCTGTTTGCTAGTGTAGTCCATCACAAGTATAAACAGCAGTGGGCTCAGAGCTGCATCCTGATGCACAACCACTCCCACTAGGAAACACTCTGTGAGACCTAACACCATTTGTATTTGAGTCACTGGATGCTTGTACATAGCCTGGACTAATTCTATTTCTGGGACCTTCAAACCATCACAAGACTACCCAAATCAGCTTTCTTGGGAATTTGTCATATGCTTTCTCCAAGTCTAGGAATGCCCAGTGGACTCTTTCCTCATCACTAGCTTCTTCTCAACTACCTATCTCAATGCAAACTTTGTGCCAGTTGTGCTGCAGCCTGAACTGGATCCAAACTGATCATCTCCCATCTTACTTTCTGCTACTCTGCGTATCCATTTATCAATCACCCTCTCCATGCAATGTGACAGGAGTTTGATACCTCTGTACTGCCCACAGTTATGGATGTCCCCTTTGTTATTGTACACTGGCATTTATATGCTTATTTTCCAATCATTTGGGATATGCCCTTCTCTCCACACTGCTATGAGTACTCTTAGGAGCCATTTCTTCCTTATCTCACCCAGCATCCTTATCATTTCTGTTGTGAATCATCTGAACTTGCTGTTTTCCATGAATTCATTTTGCTTAGTGCTGTTCTTACTCCTTCTATGGTGGGCTCCTCTTCTTCTCTCATTGTAGAGTATGGGGAAGTACAGCTTCTGTTGGACTTCCTTCATTCACAAGCTGCTGAAAGTACCCTTTCCTTCTGCTTTTGATGTCCTGTGGACTGGTGTGCAGGTTGTTGCTGGCCTCCCTTTTGAAAGGTATGTGACTAACTTCTTTATATTTCTGTTTGTCAAGCTACCTGATATAGTTTCTTTTGCCACCTACCAGTTCACTTTCCAGAAAATGGTAGACAGCTTCTGATGCCCTGTTCTTTGCTATAGCAACTCCTTTCTTAGCTTATTTATTTAATCCATGTTCCTTCCTAGCCTCTTCCATCTTTTCTGTCTCCCACTTTTTCCTGCACTCCTTTCTTTTGACAACTTCTTGGACTTCTGCATTCCATCACCAGCTTTCCTTATGTACCTTATTTCCATACCTGGCTCAACTGCATATCTGTTCTGTATCCCTTACACATGCTGTTTTGTGGTGCTGCCATTCTTCTTCAACTCCATCGACTTCCTCTTCTTTTTGAGGTTCTAGAACCCTGATTAATTCCTTGAGCTGTTGTGCTTTCTCTCCAGTCAACTTACAGGTCTTCAGCCTGGCCTCTTTTGGCCATAGAGCCTTCTCTGACCACTGCTTGCAGCTAATTATGGCAAATGTTGTGGGCCAACTGTTTCACTGGGGATGACAGTTCAATCATTGATTCTGCCCCAGTGCCTTATTCCTCACTAGTAGGAAGCCTACCTGCATTGCATATTGGCCAGTCTTGTATGTGATCTTATGACTGTGTCTCTTTTTGAACCATGTGTTGGTTACAATCAAGTCATTTGCCAGACAGAAGTCTATAATGGCCTCTCTTTCTTTATTCCTGTTGTCCCACCCATGTGGACCTGGACAATTCTCATATCCTATACTGTCTGTCTTGATATGTGCATTTATGTCGCCCATTATCAACATCAGTTCTTGTTGTCCTGATTTATCTAGTAGGTCCTGCAACTGCTGCCTGAATATACTCCTCTTAAGTATCACACCCCTGCTGTGGGCCATAGGCTGAGATTATGAATATTGTCCAATCATTCGACTGGAGTCTGATTGCCATGCATCTGTCACTAATTCTGATGACATCCCTCATGGTCTTCTGAAGCCTCTCTTGCAAAACAATTCCACATCCATTACATTGCTATCCCTTAATTTATATGGCAGTAACATGACCACTTCATCATAACCATAATCCTTAAGTATGATATCAGTAATTCTGTGCATAAATCTTACTCACTTTCTATAAAATTGTTACAGTAACAGAAAATACCACATATAAGTGAATCACTATATAAACTATGTAGTAAGCTATTAGGGTTGGAAACTATTTAGATGCCCAAAGAGGGACACTCTTATGAAATTTGAGATTATGCAGGACAAACCATCCCAGCATCATATGAAAAATAATCATTTATTTTCATCTTATTGCTGCTATAAAGTCAGTTCACTGTTTATACTACTTTACATGATATTATGATGACTTAAATATACTATCAATTCTACCAGGGTGGCTTGTATTTTATGTTAGTTCTGAACTTCTTCCTAGTGGGTACAGCTGCCTCTATGCAGCTATTAATATGCTTCTATAGGGCTCCTGTGAAATGAAGGCTTGAAATGTTGCTAGGTTATCACTTATTAGCAGACCATTTTGTTGTCTGACCTTACCAGAGAAGACATTATCCTAGGGGGTGTGCAGTACTCTTCCATATTAGTGAGGACCAGATTCAGTATGTTTGTACCCCTTGTTGGCATGTTGACAAAACAGTCCTGGCAGTTTGTGTTTATAAACTCCAGGAATCTCTGCGCCTGCATGTTTGGTGTCATATATGATTCTCAGTGAATAGTGGGATAACTAAATTCACCAAATAAAATGGTACTGGATTGGATGGTGAGTGTTTCCAATAATTTTAAATGCATGTTATGGGTTTCTTGGGTCATAGAGGACAACCTATAACTTACAAGGAAATGGTATGAGATTTTGCCGATATTGATTTTAAGATGAAGAAGCTCAAGTGCATTGTCCTTGTGATGTCTGGATAATACCCCACTGGACTGCCAACAATAATGTGACATCCCTTACCATCCTGGGTCAGTAACTAAGAAGCTTCAATTCTCACTACTGACTCTAATAGGAGACCATCACTTAAACAGGAGTAATATTTTACACTTTCCCCTAAGAGCATGACAGGAACATGTTCTATAACCTGGGACTGGATCATATACTTCTGTCCACCCCAAATAAAACTCCTTATTACACACTTCAGAGCAAAGCATCCCAGTTTAAGACATGAGATGCACTCACACTCTCTCACACACCCAAACACTTCTGGAAAAGTCTGACACAGATTTCCAGCTGTGCCCCTTCCCCAAAATAATATGGTAACCTCCTGCCAGCAGTCAGTGAACCTACATGCTCTTTTAAAGGGGTGTCCAGTTATGAAAATTAGATATTAAAACAAATGATAGCAAATGAATTAAAGCAGCCAGGCTTTTGGAGTGGCCTGGGAAGTTATCAAAGCAGGTATAAGCCCTCTCAAATCTCTAAAGAAAATATGATTGATCAGCCAAAATGTATGTTAATAAAAATATTTAGTAATGAGCAAAATGATTAAATATATAAAACAGTAATTTCCAATAAACAAACAGAACTCAATAACCTGGAAAATGAAATCACTACTGAAGAACAGAAATCCAACATTTAGAAAAACTCTGAGTGGTTATGATTTCCTATCTGACTAAAGAACACTGTCCCTGATCTAAACTAAATTATTACAATATAGCAAAGGCAGGCTTAAAGTTCTTGGTGAGTCCTTTTGGGTATCCATTGCACAGTACAACTGTGAACAACTGCAACTGGAAACTGACAATTGTAACTGGCAACTATAACTGGCTGTTAAATGGCAACAACTGACTTCAATTGTCTTCAGCAGGCTGCTTTATAGCATAGCTTAATTGTCACAACTGTTCTAATTTTCATTTCATATTTTGAAAATCAACTGACAGCTGTTTACTAAAGTTCCTTCCTGTCTTTCAGCCTATGAGAGTAACACATAGCAACTGTCAACATTCTAATGACATCATCTGCAGATCTGCTGATTCTGAGACATTAGAATCTTCTTCACAAATATGTGCAGCTGGAAATGTAAAGGAACACTGTTCATGTCTTTAAAACATTCTATACAAACAGATTGCACATCAACATGTAAGAACTTATTTACAAAATCATAGCCAGTTATGCTGGCATATAATACACAGGTTAATCTAAAATTATGTACAAAACCTTCAGCCAGACATGCTAGCACAGATGACAGTGTCTAAAGTCTTCTCAGTCCTGTTTTACTGGCCTTGAGGTATATTTATTTTTGATGTAAATCAAAACACCTTCACCTTTAGTCACTGCCTGTGTAGTAGCTGGTCTAAATGTGTGGAAGGGATTATAGCCTTGCACTACTGGCATGCTCTCCCTGGCTTTAAAACAAATCTCAGTGATTGCACAGACATCAACATTGTCTGTAGTGTGAAGCGCTTGTAGGAAGTGGTGTTTCTTGTTTAGATTCCTAGCATTGAGTAGTAACACCTTCAGATTTTATTGGTTTTGATTTACAATGCTGGAAGTACTTTCAGTTTGGTATTGCCTAAAAAGGTACTATGGGGGAGGACAATGCTTTATCCAATATTTGAAAGCCTAGAGGGATTAAGTACAAACCATCCCTGGCAAAGCATCGTAGTCTGTACACCATCTCTCTCCATGTTGACAAATATTGCACCTCTTTAGAATGAGCCCAAAAACTGCACCAATTATTTAAGTCAGTAATCTTCTGTTTGAATTGTGCCACCATCCTTGCAGAAGGTAAAATGCTGCTCAGTGCTCGGCTCATACTGGTCTGTGGCACATATTCCAAAAGCTTCATGATGTCTTTCTTCATACAGTCTAGGGAGGTGCAGCTCTGATCATTTATACCCACATGGACTATGAATGAGTGATACTAGTACTTGTGGTCCAATAACCAAAGTGCATGTGTAATGTTATGGATCCTGGCCCCTGATAGGTAACTGACCGTGACACCCCTTACTTAGCCTGGTAAGCAGGACATCAGTAGGACTCACAATGGAGTCTCCAATAATCATAATGTTATATTGTGTGGTGGCTTGCCTTATGGGCTTGCAAGTAGAGGTTCAATGACATGTGACTGTATGTGTTGATGTATGTGTTGTTTTGAAAGAGTGCATTCAGGGCTGCTGCTGCTGCTTGTTATGTGTACTTCATCTAGGAGGTGTTTTGGGTTTAGGAAGGTTACATTTAAATGCCTCAGCATCTGTGGGTCTATGTGTCTGCTTTGAATTGTGTGTGATGGGTACAATGTGAGTACTACTGACAACATTAGGAGTGTGAGATATTTGCCTCCAGGAACATTGTGTAAATATATCATTCAATTACTATATCAGTTTGCATGAGATTTAACTGTTTGACTGGAAACTTGAGGCAATTTCTACATTGCCTGAAGATGACCCTATCCACCAAGCAGTTAACAGGGTTAGTGGAAAAGTTCATATCCATGGCAACAGGACCATTTTTATTGATCAAATAGTTGTGATGAGAATATAAAGTAATGTCAGGAGTATCTGGTATATTTATACCTACCATCTGCTCAGTACACTATACAAATTAAGGGCAGAGTAATAAACTAGGTTATATGAGCTAGCACAGGGAACCTTTGTCTGTTATATATGAAACAGCATAGATTTGTTTAGATGATCTATTGCATTTTCAATAAAGCAACATTTATTGTAGAGGTGACAGCAGCTTACAAAATCTTGTTACGCCTAGTCCATGCAAGAGAGTAATGGACAAATGGATAAATGGTTAAGCACTAGAATGCAACAAGTAAGAGTTGGGAGTGATTACCTGTCTTTCACAAAAGGACTCAGCACTGTGACCATTTATTTTTGGACTATTTGTCTCTGATAGAAAAGAAAGAAATGGATAATTGATAACAATATAAGGAGATAAGTGCAAAATGGGAAACATATTTATTTCAATAAAGATGATATAGTTAGTCAAGGTGATTTACAAAAATGTGTACTCAGCAGTAGTGACCTCACCTTCTAAGTCAGTAACTGTAGCGTCATTAAACCTAGCAAAGGGGATTACATTATGAATACAAAATAAATAGTCAAATTATATAAGGTATTATTATTAAGGAACAAATGACAATAGTAGATAGCAATTTTAACTTTGACCAGTGAGAATCTTACAAAGTAAGAAAACCACATTCTCTTTCCCATCTAATTATAAAGAAAAATAAAAACAAATAGATTGTAGTGGAACCAGACAAACCCAAAAAGTAAAGTCCTTAATAACAAATAAGGTGTCAAATGATGAGAGCAAAGCACTTTAATGTACAAATGCACAGAAACAAAAATAAAAATAGGTTAGCGCTTTCGCAGTTGCCTGCTTCTTCTTTACTAAAGTCTGAAGAAGCAGGCAACTGCGAAAGCGCTAACCTATTTTTATTTTTGTTTCTGCTCATTTGTACATTAAAGTGTTTTATTCTCAACATCTGATGCCTTATTTGTTATTAATTATAAAGAGCATCCTGTGGATTCAATACAGTGTATACATTGCTTTTTCACTGTATTCACATCATGGTGTGATGTGCACATGGCAGTGGGCAAAATTTAAATTCAGTAAACACTGTGTAGAGGTGCACACCCCCCTTGGAAATGAGTTAAACACTGTGGCAGCAATTCAACAAGCTAGAAAGGAACTGTGTATACTCCACGCTGGTGTTCTGTCTGTATTCCAAAACGTTTGGAATACAGCCACGGAAAGGAGTCTACACAGATAGACTTCAATGTGATAATTAGTTAAATGCAGTATAATATATATATATAGGAAATAGTTCACAATGCTATTCATTATTATATTATAGCTGAGGAGTGGATGGAAACTTGCTATGATTAAGTTTACCATTTACGGAGTCTTCAATGTCACAGTTTCTGAGACTGCGGTATGAGAAAAATCAGTGCCACAAGATATAAAACAATGCAATAACTGCAATGCAATAGGTGCAACAGTTTCTTGGGCAGTGCATTTAAAAGAGAAATACAATGATCTGAAAAGTGCTGTCATTGCGTGAGAATGATAACACAGTTATTTGACCAGAGCTGTCAAGAAGGAAACATTTGCACAGTGTTGTAAGGAGTAAAATATAATGCAGAAGGTATAGATTTGTAAAGAACTATTTATTTTATTATTTATTTATTTCTCATTTGTTAACTGGGTTAGTCTGCTGAGCAAGAGGCCCATTTTCAGAGGAGACCTGAGGAGAAAAGCTCCAACTTAAAACTAAGAACTCATCAGAACTGACCTTAATATGTGACAGCAGGCTGGATGCAAGAAAAAGAGAGTAAAACTAGACTCCCAAGCCCCCCAAAGGACAAAACGAATAAAAAATAATTCTGCCCCATGGCTTACCAGAGATACATTAAGAGACAAAGCCTGGGCACTTTATCAGAAAAGAAAATCCCCTGATTCCCACATTGAATACAGAATCCTCCGAAATAGGTTCATAGGTTCATAGGTTAGTACTAAGCTAACTGCCCTTGCGAGCCATTTTAAGCTTAGCAAATTATCCCTTGTGAGACTCAAACCCTGCACCTTGTGTTTGTAAGGCAAATACCTTAACCATTAGTCCGCCCTCCCACGTAAAGTCAAAAAGCTTATTATCTCTGACAGACAAAATTACTTCTTTACCCTCCAAAACAATAATAAAACAAATCCACAGAAATTCTGGAAAGGAATCTCTACCCTCCTTAACCCCAGCAGACCACACACCCCTACCCCCGACCCAAATGCCCCAGATCTAGACCTGGCTACTCAATTCAACTCCTTCTTCATTGATTCTATTAGCAAACTAACTTCCTCTTTCCCTACTTCTACCATACCATCCAATACCCCCTCACCCTCTCCTGCCAAAAACCCACCCTGCACTTCTCTTCCTTCCTCATTCCCATCTTCTCTAACTATATCCCATAACTCTTCTCCCTCTCTAACATCCTCATCATCCTCACCAACATCAAATACTTTCCCTCTTCACTCTGCTTCATTCTCATTAAAACCTATACCCATTTCTACAATAAAAAAACTACTTCAGAAACTGAAGCCCGGCACTAATGCACCTGATGATATCCCCTCATCTTTCCTAAGCATTGCTGCTGATGCAATTGCCTATCCCATAAGCATCCTCATCAACCGCTCAATTCTGGAATGTACAGTGCCCCAACACTGGAAACAAGCCTTTATCATCCCCCTTCATATAACTGCAGTGTTAACAACTTCATTGCTATCTTGTCCCCATCTCTAAACTACTTGAAAAATGTGTCCAACTTCAACTACTACCACATCTTTTAGACAATAACCTTCTCACACCTACACAACATGGCTTTAGGCCAAATCATAGTACCATGACAGCCCTCCTCTCCTATCTAGAAACTGTAAATAAAGCCCATATTGTCTCTACCCTACTACTTGACCTTTCTAAGGCTTTTGATACCATTTCACACAGCCTGCTATTAACTAAACTTTCCAAACTTAACCTTTCTTCCTCCTCTGTGAACTGGTTCTCCAGCTACCTATCTAACAGACACCAAGCTGTAAAATGGAAAAAGGCCACTTCCTCTTTTCTTAGTACCCCCACTGGGGTTCCCCAAGGCTCCATACTTGGTCCTCTTCTCTTTAACATTTTTATAAACGACTTTCATAAATCTATTCCATTCTCTAACATCATCCAATATGCTGACGATTCCACCATTATCTGCTCTGCCACATCTACCCCTGAGCTTCTAAAGCTTACACAAGAAGCTTTCTCAATTACTGAGCATTGGATGAAAATAAACCACCTTGCTCTCAACGCCTCCAAAACTAAACTCATGGTATTTACTCCCTCTAAAACTACACCCATTGATACAAACACATTCCTTATCACTAGTCAAAACAATTCAACCCTAGAACTCGTATCTGAAACTAAGTTACTTGGTGTTCAAATTGATAACCAGCTTAATTTCAATTCCCACGTACACCTAAATATTAAAAAAAAACACCAAAAGCTGGGTATGCTCTACCGTCAAAATCAATACCTCACAAAGACCTCTAAAATCACTCTGTCTTCTTCCTTTCTTATTCCCTCCCTTCTCTATGGTTCACCTCTCCTAACTAATATTCAGTCCTCTCTTAAGAAAAATCGCCAAGTTCGCCAATGGCCACAGGTCATTCACCCATCACTGTTCCTCTCTACAAAAACTACATTGGCTTGAACTTCCACATCAGCTCAATTACATTCAGCTTACCCTAGCCCATAAACTCATTAACAACCCCTCTCTTTGTCCCTCCCTGTCTTCTGCTTTTAAGTTTCACTTACCTGATAGAATCTTAAGGTCAAACAATCAAAACCTATTAGAAATACTTAAACCAAAGCGCCCCCCAGGCAAAAACCTACTATCCTTTAACATAGCTCGTCTTTGGAACTCACTCCCACCATCCATTCATACCATCTCTAATCTTTATTCGTTCAAAAAATCTCTTCATACTCATCTTACATCCCAATGGGAATGCTCTTGTTCCCATCCATCATAAAAATATCGAACCCTTCATCCTTCATCCTCCATTTATTCTCTTCCTACTCAACAAAGCCTATATACTTATTACTTTCTTCAAATCTAACCACACTATACAACAATATAATCCTACCTCTTTAATGCCCTAACTCACCTCTCATTTTTTGTACTTTATCTAATATTTCACATTTTTGAATGTACCTCAAATGCAAATGTTATGACTGTATTCTCTTTTACATTGTATAAGTAGCTTAGCTCTGTTGTTTTCAACTTGTCTGTTAGTTTGCATTAAGAGCTTTTTCAAGTGTATGTACATATTCTGTATGTCTGTTCTTTTTTGGAGCTTTTCTCCCCAGGACTCCATTGAAAATGGGTTCTTTTAGGCCCAATGGACTATCCTGGTAAACCAACTGCAAATAAATAAATAAATAAATAAATAAAAACAGAAATATGTTCTTTGTGGGAGAACAGTCATGCAGCTTTTCTCCTCCACCCCCAAATGAACAACAATACACATTGTAAGTAATGCAGAATTGCAGACAGCTAAATATGTAAGTGTGTGCTAATCAAAATAACTATAAAAATAGTTACATGTCAGCATATGCAATATGTAGCTGATGAAATACAGGCATATCCCTCTAAAAAGAAGTACTCTTCTGTGCAGATATATCCCAAAGTAAAATCCTCCCTTCTGTATTCAACATTTGACACCCCTTTGGTTTCCCTAGCTACACAATTGCCAACAGTGTAGATTCAGAGCTGTCAGGACGGTGAAGATGCAAATGAGGTCTGAACTCATTAGAATTTCTGAATCTCAAAAAATTGGATCTATGTAGGGATGCAAATATAGTTCAGGCACTCCCTCAGGTTTTATGTTTATGTAATGACAACAGTGAATGCTTACATCAGGTAGGTGTGTCAGGTTAGACTTACAAAGTGTTAAATGTAGGTCTGTCAAAGTTGGAAATGTAAATAAGCAGTGCACAACTCATAGGTTCTGTCTCATTAATATCTAACCTCCTCTTCATTTGTTGGCAAATTGTGTTTTTTTCTGTCAAGTTTTTAGTATTATTTAGTATAAAAGAAAAAATAAATAAATGAAAACACTAAAAAAAAAAAAAGAGAAACATTTTAAATGAGGGAAAGCAATCTATGACACAGCCAGTAGAAAATGCTACTACACATGAGATATGGGCCTATCCCTTAATTGAACTTACTATTCATCTTATACCTATTCATCAAACCCTTTTTGTCAAAGTCACAAATCAGTGAATGGACTTTTAATTGAATTATTTCCTAGGGCAAACCAACAGTTGGCCACCACCTGGAATTTGCCTTTTTCCCCACTGTAGTGCAATCTTGGAGTTGGACCAGGGTAGATTTTAACATTTATGCTTTTTTTACCAGTCACTATGGTGGCCTACTGTTGGTTTTCCCTAGGAAAAACTTTGGTTAAAAGTCTGTTTGCTGATTTGTGACTTTGACAAAAAGGGTCGATGAATAGGTAGTCAATGAATAGTAAGCTCGGCTAAGTAATATAGACACATCTCCATAGGTCTGAATTTCAACTCTGACTCCAATGCACTTTCAGAAAGCAGGATGGATGAATTATCTCTCTTTGCCACACAAACAGCTTTTCAGCAAAGACCTGAAGTCATTCTTCACACAACCAACTGCAACAGTATGTACACTGATATCAAACCATAAACTATTTCCACATTTATTATTATATTTGTACATAATGCACTTAGTAATCACACAATCTGTTATTACTATTGCTTGCAAATATACAGCTTTGTCTTACCTTTCTGTGTTTCCTGGTAATTCATCATTTATCTGACCAGTACTCTAAGACATGCACTCTTTAAGCCATGCTATATCATTGGCCTTAAAATGTGAGGCATATTGACTGATATGCATTTGCCAACAACTGAAGGGCAGGTTGGATGGCACAAACAAGCATAGACTGCATTTGGGAGGGAGCAAATGTGAGTTAGTGTTATGGCACATACAAGGGTGCAACTGTTCTGTTGGGGGTGTGATGAAAGGAAATAGTGCCAGCACAGCTAGCTGGAATTTTATAAATAATTATATGTCATTGGTGAATATCAAAATTATTTATATAAGATAAAATGCTTGTGGTACAAATGTATTTGAACTGTATGGCATGTGTATATCAAACTGCTCTGTACAGAAGTTTGTATTGAAAAGGTATTTTGTAAAGTGCTTGTGCTTAAAATGTATCTACAGTGTGCCATACTGGAAGAGAACAGAAATGTACATGCACTATTGTAGCTGTTTAAATGTATATATTTTGCCAGTAGAAAATGGGATATAGGAGGTTAACCTCAGTCTAGTAAACTTTAGAAAAATATTTGAAATTAAATACCTTTATATGACACAATAAAAATGCTACCTCTCAAGTTTTCAATGTAGCTAGAGACACAAAGTCTGTGCAATGAAACTTTCTGTATTGACCTTGGAGTGAACTAATTGCTACTTTAGAAACATGGAAGAATACAATTGTTTTATGACTTCCAGCATCTGCCAAAGATCCAAGGAAAAGCCCATGTCTGTATATTTAATAGGTAGATGCTAAATGCTGCCAGCTTCTAACAGTGGGGGGTTTTGACTTGGGAACTAGATGTCAGATGATCAGAAGTTATGTAATTCTGCAAGCTATCCCAGCAGCAATATTTTAGAAATTAATTTGAGAAGTCTGTTAGTGAGACAGAGCATTCTGTATTCAGTCTTAGACCTGACAAGAACTATTCATCACAATATCTGCCTTGCTCTAATGAAGTACATTTCTAGGGAAGAGTATAAGTCTCTTAGATACAGTCAGGAATATAGTAAAGTTTAGTTTAGATGTTTTATTTATTTGTGTGAGCTTGTACTGCATTGTTATTTTAAATATTTCCTGTGGTTTTGAACTCTGATATCACTGTGAATATATATTTAGTATTGTCTTGTTCTTTTATTCTTTATTATTAAATATATTTAAACTGTTCATTGTGGCTGATCTATGCAGAGATATTTAAGTTTTGAGAGTATTTCCGTATGTATTTGATGACACTGTTTGGGCCACTTCTAATTACCTTGCTCTTGGTCAAAACTACCATTTGTATTAATATTAATATTACACAGTGAAATTGGTCACCCTTTGTTAAGGTCCATAAAGTAGCTATAAGGAGTGACTGGTAGCAGTGATAAATACCTTATAGTCTGGGAAGAAGGGAGCATAGCTAGTAAACCTGTGCCAGCCTTTCCCAGGTGTGTGTGTATGTGTAAACCCAAACTCAAAAAGTGTCTTGTCAGCTACTTGGGCAGGAACACAAACCACTGGTTGGACAGAGAGGGTGCTGGACATCTTGGCTTGGTCACCCAGCTGAGATCTCAACTCTATATCTGTGCCAGTGGAGAGTCTTATTAGAGAATGTCCTCTATTGTCGGCAGTGGTGAGGATTGAGGCTCCTTGATTAATGGTCTAGTGGTGGGTCATCACATTTGGTGGGCAGTAGTGGGATATCCACATCACATTTGGCTGACAATGGTGGATAACCACATCATATATTGGGATTCAGTGGTGTGGATATCAAACTCCTGTAGCCCGTAAACAGTGGTCACTAAAGAAGGTGTTTATACTCTCAAGCAGCCACACACTAGACATTCAAAGATTCATATCACAATAGTTTTATTTTTTTTAGCTTAGTTAATCAGGGAGAGCAGGCAATGATGTCAGCAGAGGATTATGGCAAGCTGACAATGAGCCATTTGGCTGAGATGTGCCAAGCCAATGGACTGGTGCATGCCAACTTGACTAAAGCAGAAATGATTGCAGCCGTAGTCACAGCTGTATCACAGACCAGCAACCAGGAGAACAACCAGACTGGCTTTGGGGATGTACAACTCTCAGAAAATGGGCAGTTCAACTTTGGCTTAGAGAACTTAAAAGTCCAGCTATAGTTAAAGAAATTTGATCTGGAGGCCAAACAGTTGGAACTAGAATCAGCAGAGAGACTGTGGCATTTGGAGGCTGACAAAAAGGAGAAACAGATGGCATTAGAATCAGCAGACAGACTGAGATGTCTGGAAGCAAAAAAAATGAGAGATTGAGATGTTTGGAGGCTGAAGAAAATGGGAAGCAGAGGCAAAGTGAAAAGGAGATGCTAACTTTCACCAAGGTCATGGAGGTAATGGGGTAGGGAATAACTGAACCCCCAGAAGCAATAATGGTCAGTAACGTTTGTCCATAATTTACAGAGGGTAATAATTTTGATAGTTCTATTCATATGTTTGAAAGGGTTTGTAAATAGTATAATGTTGACCAAGGGCACTGGGTATGGTTCCAGACCACTTTACTCCATGGTAAAGCTATACATACTGTTTCTAAATTGTATGATACTGATTGCTTAAATTATAATACGGTAAAGAAATGTTTATTAGAGCATTTTAAGTTAACAACTGAAGTTTATAGAAAAATGTTTCATGAGCATAGATGTAAGGCAGATGAAAGTGTGTGTGATTATGTTGCTGAGTTCAGCACTTATTTTCATAGGTGGGTGAGTAGATGTCAGGTCGCCACTTTTGAAAGGCTGTCAGACCTTTTAGTGAGGAAATAAGCCCTTAGCACTTTGCCTGAGGACATGAGAATCTGGTTGGCAGATAGAGAATGCAACACAGCAGATGAGGTGGGGGAAAAAGGAGACCTATTCCTAGCAAGCACAGCATCAATGCACAAGTAAGAGAACCCATTGTAGGCAGCCTAAACCACCCCAGGAGAGTTCACCAGTAAAAGGGGAAGCCACAAGTTCAGGCACACAGCCAGGGTTAAGGGTTAAATGTTTTAAATGTAACCAGTAGAGCCATGTAGCATATAGAGATCCACAGAGGCAAGGTGGGGAACAAAAGGTAGGAGAGCCAGCAAGTGGCAATGGCAGAATGCCAGAAGTAAGTTGTTTGGAGACAGAAAGGATACCAAACTACCACAAGAGGTTATTTTCTATCTTAATAGATGGAAACAGGCCACTGCTAAGAGAGACACAGCCTCTGCCTAACCATTATGAATCCTACAATGGTTAAAGAGGAGCACTACTTGCTTGGGCAGTCTACTCCAGTCAGAGCTTTAGGAGGTACCCCATTTCAAATATCTTTGGCTAGGGTTCATCTTGACTGGGAGGGTGGAAAAAAGCAAGCAAGTAGATGTGTTTGAGGATATCCCTGCAGATGTCCTGATAGGGAATGATACCTTGTGTGCATGCAGTTACATGCAGTCAGACTTGGGTCTGCTAGCCTTGCGGGGACCCAATCAGACCACACAATTGAAGCCAGGACTGGTGAGGTGGTTACTTCAGACAGGGAGGTACCCTGTAGCAGTGAGACTGAAGGTGAGCTGCAGCTGCTTGTGGGTACTGATGTTCCCTTGGAAAGGGTAACTGCAAGGGCAGAGGTGAGGATTAGTACCCAGGCTGACAGTGAGGCACTGCTGTCAGAGGATACCAGACTTCCTGTGGAAGGGGAGCTGGGAAAGGTTACAAACAGAGAGTTGAAATCAGCTCAACTCTCAGACCCTATATTACAAAGTTTGAGGAAGTTAGCCAGGAAGGTGCCTGATTCTCAAGGAAATGGGGAATCTACATATTGAGACAAGGGTTACCATATAGACAGTGGACCCCTGAAGGAGGGCTAGAGGGTGAGAGAATACAGCAGTTGGTAGTGTTCAGAGCCTACCATCTGGCATTTCTATCCATAGCCCATGACATTCCCTTTGCAGGTCATACGGGCATAAAGTGTACAAAGACATGTATTATGCTGAACTGTTATTGACCTGGGATTTTTAGGGCTGTAATAGGGTACTGCCAGACCTGTGAGCAATGCCAAAAAGTAGTCAAGGCAGGAGACAAGGTCAAAGCTCCTTTGGTGACTTTGCCTGTGACTGATGAGCTATTTCAGGGGGGGGCCTTTGAGTACCCCAAGTTCCACAGGGATGAAGTATAACCTAGTGGTAGTAGATTATGCTACCAGATACCCTGAAGTGGTGGCCCTGTCCTCCATTGAGACAAAAAAAGATGGCAAATGCTTTGTTAGAGATTTTCAGCAGGGTAGGTTTACCAAAAGAAATACTGACTCACAGAGGTGACAATTTCATGTCAGACCTGCTGGCTTGTCTGTGGAAGCACTGTGGGGTGAAGCACCTAAAGTCTACTCCCTACCACCCCCAGAGTAATGGTCTGGTGGAGGGGTTACATTCTACACTAAAGACCATGCTATGGGTATTTGCAGACCTATTTAAGAGGGAGTGAGACAAATATTTGCTTACAGAGAGGTGCCCCAGGAATCCACAGGATTTTCACCCTTTGAGTTGCTGTATGGGAATAGCATGAGGGGACCTCTAGATTGGATTCATGATGAGTGGGAGGGTGAGTGTGAATCCCACAAGGATTCTGTTGAGGCATATGTCCTAAACCTCAGGAAAAAGCTCAGGGAACTCATGGGTTTGGCCCAGGAGAACCTGGAAGAAGCCCAACAGCAGAAAATGGTCTGGCATGACAGGAATGCTCAAGCTAGAGAGTATGTTATGGGCACCAGCTAATGATTCTCATTCCTGTCAGACACAACAAGCTGCAGGCAGCTTGGGAGGGACCCTTCAAAGTGGTAAGGAAGGTCAGTAATATTAACTACATGGTAGAAATGCTAGACAGGAGGCAGGGGCACAAACTGTACCATGATGACATAATGAAACCTTACCATGATAGAGAGGCCCTTGTGCTAAGTATTTGCAGTAGAAGGCTGGAGGAGTCTGAGGAGGATATAGGTCTACATCAAGCCAGCCAGCAAAAGCCCAAGTTACTACGGTGGAGTCTAG
Source organism: Protopterus annectens (assembly GCF_019279795.1). Taxonomy (NCBI): domain Eukaryota; kingdom Metazoa; phylum Chordata; order Ceratodontiformes; family Protopteridae; genus Protopterus; species Protopterus annectens. The sequence continues at coordinate 1,141,156,245 of NC_056745.1, forward strand.
AGTACCAGGCATATGATATTACAGTGCAGCACTGTACTGAAGTCAGCAATGCCAAGGCAGCTGGAATCTCAAGACAGGGAACTGGGTAATGTATTCCCAGATAGGCTTATCTCTTTCAAGCAATGTTTGCCAGGGGTCACTTGACAAATTATCTTGAATCTTTGAGGGGTGGAAGAAGTGTGATGAAAGGAGATACTGCCACCACAGCTAGCTGGAATGCTGTAAATAATTATATGTCATTGGTGAATTTTGAAATGAGTTATAGAAGATGCTTGTGTTACAGCTGTAGTAGAACTGTATGTCATGTGTATATCAAACTGCTCTGTAGAGATGTTTGTGCTGAAAATCTATTTTGTAAAATATTTGTGCTTAAAATGTATCTCCGGTGTGCCCTACTGGAAGATAACAGAAATTTACACACACTATTGTAAATGTTTAAATGTATATACAGTATATTACCAGTGGAAACTGGAATAAAATAGGTTATCCTCAGTCTAGTAAACTTTAGAAAAGTATCTGAAATTAAATGACTTTCTATAGTGTCCTTGGAGTGAACTAATTGTTACTTTTGAAGAAGGAATACATTTATTTTATGACTTCTAGCATCTGCCAAAGATCTGAGGAAAAGCCCTTATCTGTATATTTTTACCGGTAGATGCTAAATGCTGCCAGCTTCTTGGAATGTTTTTCTTTTTTGGCTTGGAAACTAGAAGTCAGATGACAAGAAATTATGTCATTCTGCAAGCTATTCCAGCAGTAATATTTTAGATATTAATCTGAGAAGTCTCTTAGTGAGACAAAGCATTCTGTATTTGGTCTTGAACCTGACAAGAACCATTCACCACAACATCTGCCTTGATCTAATGAAGTAAGTTTTAGGGAGCAGTATAACTATCCTAGATAGAGTTAGAAATATAGTAAAGTGTAGTTTAGATGTTTTTCTTTATTTGTGTGAGTATGTACTGCAATGTTATTTTAAAAATATCCTGTGATTTTGAACTCTGGTGTCACTGTGAATATATATTTAGCATTGTCTTGTTCTTTTATTATTTATTATTAAATATATTTAAATATTTCATTGCAGCTGATCTGTGTAAAGATATTTAAGTTTTGAGAGTACTTGCATATGTATTTGGTGACACTGTGTGGGCAACTCATAATAACCTTGCTCTTGGTCAAAACTATCATTTGTATTAATATTAATATTACACAGTAAAATCGGTCACTCTTTGTTAAGGGCTAAAGTAGTTAGAGTAGCTGATAAGGAGTGACTGGTGCCAATGATAGCTACTTTATAGTCTGGGCAGAAGGGGACATAGCTAGTAAGCCTATGCCAGTCTTTTCCTGTTGTGTGTGTGGGGGTAAATCAAACCTCAAAGAGAGTATGTGTCAGCTACTTGTGCGAGGATACGATGCACTGGTTGGACAGAGAGGGTGCTAGAGGTCTTGGCTTGGTCACTCAGCTGAGATCTCAACTATAGAGCTGTGTCAGTGGGCAGTGTTATTGGGGATCTGGAGAAAGAGAAAGAAACCAGCCCTGGACTGACTGTGGTCTCTGTGTGCTCTTAAGGGAAATTGCACTTGATGCAGAGAACTGCATCTGGAAATACTGTTTGTGTACTTGTCATTCTCTCAGTGAATATCCCCCACTGTTGTCAGTGGTCAGAAATGAGGCTCCTTGATTACTGATCCAGTGGTGGGCTGTCACATGGGGGAACAAAGGTGAATTACGTTATGGCACATAAAAGCGTAGCCTGTTCTTTTGGTGGTAGCAAAAGTGAGTTACTGTTATGGCACAAACAAGAATATACTAAATGGTAAAACTAAAAAAAAACAAATAAACTAAATAGCTTCAGTTGTAGAAATCAAGGCCGATCCAATAAAATAATATAATATAGTTTAATTTATTAACACAACACAACACAGAGAAAGAAAATAAAAATAAATATAGTAATAACCAATGATCCAAGCACTTTCGCCTCCAACATAAGAGACTTTTTCAGGAACAGAGCATGCCCATTAAGTAAATTCATTTATAACATCCTAAACTGAGCATTTAAAACCAATGCACCACTCATTCCCTTTACTACTGAATAATTCATGTAGTGTGGGATACCTTATTTAAAGGTATATTTCAATCTGACTGACAGTTTAAAAAGGCAAGTCAAACCCTTACAATAAAAATATGTATGTACAAAGTGTATGTAATGCAACAAGTTATTAACAATTTAAAGTTCCAGGTGTGTAGCCAAAGTGTGTGTGAGGTGCTACATAGAAGGGTTGATAGGAGTGTTCAGAGGGGGCCTGCTGTCCCTCATCCACCTGTTGCAGGTGTCACTTCCAGTGCCACTCAATGTATGTTTAGGGCAGCCATGGAGGCACTGCCAAGTTCCCATAGGTGCTCCAGACAAATGTTCAGGGTTGTGGATATGGCAGTCTGCCATCTGTGTCTACCTCCACCATGTTGTCAATTCACTAGATTGGATGAATGACATGTTCAAATAAGGGGTGTCTGTGATGGACTGAGGGGTGTCTGTCATGAAATGAGCAGTGTCTGTGATGGGACGTCTGCTGGGAGAGGAACGGTGTCCTCATTGGTGTAGGTCAAGCACATGATGTGCTGCCAGCCAACCTAGCCATGACCGATCACAGCCCCATAGTGGCAGTAGTTTCACTGCTCCATCAGTGGATCTGCTGTCCACACACAGACATGGCAGGTCATGGGGGGTCATAGTCCTTGGCATTCCTGTGAAGGCAGCCCATCCAGCAGCACTGCATCTGACCATGGGTCTGGACGTGCCAGTACAACTCCAGGCGGAGGCAGTTCTCATGGTCAGGGACAACAATGATGAACTGCCACCTCTACCATGCACGACTCACACCTGTCTGACAGAACAGGATGTAGAGCTAGCACAGAGCTTGGCTGTGTTCGTGCAGACACTCACACAACAATTTCACCTGGAGGACTCCTACAGATACACACACAACAATTACTAAGTTTGTCTCACTGGCCATTTGTTGCTGTATCCCAATGTCTGCCTTCTTCTCCTTCCTACTCACACACATCTTCATAGTTGTGTACTAGGTTAATGACTGTGGAGTCTTTACAAGCCTAGTCCATAGGATTACCTTGGCAATGTGCTACCCAACCTTAGTTCCCAGTGGCTCTGTCCAGTAGAGCCACTGGAGTGATCCCCGGGATGCCGACCTTCTATATCAGCCTATGTTTCTTGCCCCCCATAACATCCTGTGCAAGTGATGATAACTATGCCATATCTCTATTTTCTATCTTTTAGATTCAGGGATACAAAAGCTATGTCTGATGATTAGGGTGCATAGCTAACTTAGTTTTTAGTATATCTGCATTTGTGTAGTTGAACTGGTCATTGTAGCTTTGATTTATATTGGCCTTGGAAAGGTAGACAGTTAATAACATCAAAATTTTACAACATTATAGTGAATGCTCTTGTACAGGTGTTGAGGTCAGAAACTGCTATGTGTATCTTTACTTTATAACTTCTCTCTTTAATGATCTTTCAGGAGAAATGTATGGTGCACATCATAAGTCATACCATCATATTCAGATCTTAGGACTGTATGAGAGTACTGTAGTCAAACCTAATCAGAACATTAATACAGTATAATGCTCTCTCTTGCATGTACCTCTACAGACACATGCAGCTGCTGGAAAGATCACAGGGCATTCTCAGGAAGATAACACAGGGCCTACAAACCATGCCATGATGCATGTGGATAGATTACAAGCCATGTCACTGTTATCTGTCTGGTACAGGATGAGGTGACATCAGCCTGGCCTCCAGGCCAGTGTCTGACCATGCCCTGGTGGGATGACTGCATATCCAAAAATCTGATATAGCTGATGACATCAGCAGTGTCTGTTGAGAATATGGTAATATGAGTGCCCACATGCTATGGTGAAAGGCTCTCTATAATGTCAAGCAACTACACACACAAACAGTTGACTTCAGTGAGAATAGAAACCCTACCTATCTAAGTACACAGAATACAGAACACAGTACTTACAGCAAGCATGACTGGCATAAGTCAGACTTTTGCAAGACTGCGTATGAACTTGTAGTACATGATATCAGCAGGACATGCGTGAGACAAGATGTTGGCAGGCCTTCATAGGTTTATAGCTTCCATAGGTTCCTATAAGTTTATTACTGTGCCCTTACTTATGATGTTTGCAGTATAAAGGGCCTTCCTTATCACTGTGGACACATGATGATCAAAGTTGACATTTCTATCAATCTGCATTCCTAATTCTGCCATCATTGGATTAGGACTGGGGGGGGGCATTATTAATAATATAATTTGCAGTGCATTTTTTTGGCTTACAATTAAGTCTGTGGCTTTGGCAACAATCATTTATGCATGTAAGCCCATTCTGTAGCAGATTTACATCATTTGGGGATTCAATGGTTGCACACAATTTGCAGTTGTCAGTGAACCTGGTGAGCCACAGGCCATCTGTTATCGCCTGAACTTCTGAGAAACAGATTCCAAACAGTAGGAGGCCCAGCACACACCCTTATGGAACACTGCTGGTAACAGGTCTGCTGGTAGAGGTGGAATCCCAAGCAATGATGAGTTCTGTTGGTGAACCATTTGGCTAACCATCTAATGATGTATGGGTTAATCCCCAGCTGGGATGAGTTTAGCATGGATGCCTGAGGCGGGGATTGTGTCAAAGCTTTTGGCCAAGTCAAGATTTTCAGTATATACTGATTTGTCTTCATCCAGGGCTTTGCTGACACACTTGAAAAATTCCACGAGGTTTAACAGACATGATCTGCCCATAACAAAGTCAAACTGGGTTAGGTCAAGAGTTTGAAGGTCACCAATGTCCTTGTTGATAAGTTCCAAGATGATTCTCTCCATGGCCTTACAGACAAGGCTGGTTAGACTTATGGGTGTATAATTCCCCAGGTCAGTTGAGGGACTCCCTCTGTGAAAGGATATTATGGTTGCTGTGTTCCCCCTCTACCAGAACAAAGTCAGTACGTAGACTGTGGTTGAAGGGAGTACCCAGCGTTTCTGCTAACTCTTGCTTTAGACTTTAGATTGTTTAGTAAGCAGCCTGGGATGTTATCTGGTCCCATAGAGACTGTGTTTTTGGCATTGATGAGTGTGGTTATGACTTGTTATTTGGAGATAATAGGTAGATAACTGTTGACAGTTATGCTGTGGTGTATGATTGGTGGAGACAGGGGTGTGAAATTGTTGCCAACCTGTCTGCTAACAGGTTGGCTATGTCCCCAGGTTCAGTATGAGTGGTACCATCCACTC